>NW_010561460.1:0-481 GCF_000687285.1 Phaethon lepturus | reverse complement strand
GCGACGTGGGTGTTAGTCTCTTCTCCCAAGTAACTAGTGATAGAATGAGAGGAAATGGCCTTAAGTTGCGCCAGGGGAGGTTTAGATTGGATATTAGAGAAAATTTCTTCACCGAGAGGGTGATCAAGGATTGGAACAGGCTGCCCAGAGAGGTGGTGGAGTCACCATCACTGAAAGTATTCGAAAAATGTGTGGATGTGGTGCTTCAGGACATGGTTTAAGGGACATGGTGGTGTTGACTTAATGGTTGCACTTGATGATCTTGAAGGTCCTTTCCAGCCTTAGTGATTCTGTGATTCTGTGATTCTGTGATTCTGATTTTGAATTATGATGCTTTGCGTATTATATGAATGAATAAATACAAATCTGATTATCATGCACTATACACAGGATTTAATCCAAATCAATACATCAAGACACTTCAGAAGGAGTGAGAGAAAGTTTTTTTCTTATTTTTTCTTGTTGGGATCACTCTGCACAG
>NW_010561459.1:0-13200 GCF_000687285.1 Phaethon lepturus | reverse complement strand
TTCCGCGTTCCGCCCGCCGGCAAAGCTCCAGCCCCATTTATGCCGCTTTTTATACGTCGAACACTTGGCAAAACTTCATTTATATACGTGAATTAGAGAGCTACCTGGCAAAACTTTAGGAACTAGTATTGTGCTTGTAGCTGCAGCTTCTGCCTGTTAAAGGGAAGTGCAGTGAGAGCGTTCAGGAGGGGTTTGGGGCCTTTTTTGGTGTTGGTTTGGTGGGGTTTTTTTCTTTTCTTTTCTTTTAGCTGCTGCTTAGGACAGTGGAAAAAGGGTATGGGTTGCATCGCGACCCAAGAAAAAAAAACCGAGATTTTGGCTCTTACATAAATGCCTCCTTATCCCAGCATGACAGCAATATTCCCAGCTGAGTGTCACACTCAATACTCAGTCTCTTCTGAGCAGCAAGCAAGTAACTAACTAACTGAGCTGTCGCAGTTGCTGCTCCCAGCTACAAGATGCAGGGATGCTCCCTCTTTCTCTTCACAGAGCTTCGATTCTCCCAGATCCACTGGACAAGAAGAAACACTCATTGTCCCATTCCCCAAAAGAAATGCTTTTCGTACGAGCCTTGCAGATCTTCGGAGCAGTCAGTCCATCACCTCCGCCAGAAGCTGAAGCTGCTGTGATGAGTCCGGGCTTTTTCAGCCCCAAGGGGCCATTCCAGCAGCTGGCTCAGAGGCTGTTTTGTCACACCACCTTCTTTCTGACCAAAGAATGAGGGAGGGATGTGTAGAAACCACCACTGCAGCTACACCCTTCCTTCCTCTTGCATGCCGTCTTCACAAAACACACCTTCGGAAGCTCCTCCGTGTGGTGACCCCTTAGCCATGGAGCTGAATCCAGCAGGCACACTCACTGTATAACCTTAAAAACGAAACACAAGGGAGAGCTCCACTGCTTTGCAAATAGACAGGACAATTTGTGATTTCTGAGTTTGAGTCTCAGCAGTCAGGAGCAGTACCAGGACACAGAGAGGGGCCTGTGATAAGGAAGCAGTGACAGGACTCAGTGGGAAATCGCTCTAGAGAAAGCCCCTTATGAATAAGTATCATCTCTCCTCTTTTAGCAAAGAGTGTAATGTGAGCTCATGATGAAATCCCTAGCACAACCGTGTTAGTGTTGAATGTGTAGTACAGGATAATGTTTCTTAAAGCACAGATGCCTCACCTAAAACCCAAGGGTCTGTCAGTTTATAGCAACACCTCGGGAAATTAATGCAGCTGATTTGACTGTTATTTCTACTTTTCTGTAGGCCATCTCCAGTATTCAACTGATCCCACTACCTCATTTGGGTATCTCTTCACCGTGGTCTTCCCTGTGACAAACCTAAAGTCGATTTTCTCATCCCAGAAAGTGAGACTGTCCTGGCTTATCACTACAGATGGAAATTATAGCATGGTTGAAACATATTTCAGGCCTTACTAGGGCTATTTGAGGATTGAGCAATATGGTTTAAATGGTGATGCTATGTGACAACAGGGATTGGGGAGGAGCAGTGGAGTGGCCTTTCCCTGGTTACCTTACACAGCTCATTAGAGCCCAAAAAAATATCTGGCTCCCACATTAAATGAAAGAAAGTTAGTTTTTCAAATCTTCCGCTCAATTGCTGTCTTAAATACCAAACCACTTACATACCTATGCTTCCTTTAAGCTCCCTGGCAACTCCATCCTACTATAACTGCAATTATCTAAAGTTCACACAGTCCATTACCATGTTTTACAGCACCAGAAAGACAACAGCTGACTGCCAAGGGTTGAGAAGTCATAGGGTATAGCTGTGGATACAGTTGGCAGAACGAGTAGTAAAATATTCATACAAAAGTCTTGTGTAATTTAAAGTATGCTCTATTTTGGCTACTGGTGAGATTTCATTTTAGATGAGGGGATGAAAACTGACTTATTTTTTGCAAAGAAGTTGAACAAAATAAAACTGCATTGAGGACAAGTTAAAAAAATCATGCAGGAGGGCTTGTAGCGAAGGGTCTAGGAAATAAGCAATGATCACATGAATACACCTATTAAACCTTTTTTTTATTTATTTGTTTATTGACTTGGCGAGTGCTCAACCACAATATTTTTTTCAATACAACCTTGCAATACAATTATTCATGTATAACTCCGCCTTTCTCGTTACAAAGAAGAGTTTACTTTAGTTACAGCAAGATCCAGGTTACTTCGCGGTGCTGTTCAACGAACAGCTACTCATCCCTGCTAACGGCCTTGCACCTTGCAAGCAAATGCTGGGTCCTTGCTGTTCATCTCTTTCCAAAGCACACGCAGGCCTGGGGACATGTAACACTCCCATCAGTGAAGGCACCTGGACTGATTTAAATATTAATGATTTCATGAGTGCTCAATGCTCTGGTCAGTGGTTCCCACAGAATTAGTTGGCCTTTCACCAACACAGAAATACAACCAATTGTAGACACCACTGAAAATTATCTTTAAAAGCAGTAGTTGTTACAGGCAAAAAGACAGGCCCACAGTTGTGGGTTTTTTTTTTTGAAGTATCACTAAATTACAAAAGAAATTGTAAGCCAAAAAAAAAAAAAAAAGGTTTTGGTTATAAACCTCATGGATTAGGGCATTCTAGTCCCTGTTCTGTAAAAACTAGAGTCTATTCTGTCCAACTGCAACAGAGCAGAGGCACAATAATTCTGGAATAAGAAAGAAAAGTTTTGTTTCTGAGAATTATCAACAAGTCATGCACTCTCTCCCCTTTTTATTCCACGTTCAGGCCAAGGACGTTGCCAATAGGATTGTTATTAGAGCCTCAGCAGGCACCGAGGCACCTGAACATTAGGAACCCTGGCACAGGTCTCCTCCGCGCTGCTCTTTCAGCAGGCTCTGCCGTCAGTACGTTATCACTGTCCTTCACTGCCCGGCTGCGTAGCAAAACCCTGTGCTGCAGGAACACGTATTTGCTGGACTTTGCCGGTAAGATGGAGAAGAGGCTGAAACTCCTTTAGTTGTCCCATTTCTCCCTCACAAAATACCAACGTCTCTGTAATAATTAAAAAAAAAACCCTTTATTTTTTTAAAAAAATCTTTGTTACAATTATTACTCTTAAGGATCTGCTTTTGGTGTTATGGAAATTCATTGCCACTGATAACTGATCCCCAGCTGACACCAGTATCAATAATGAAAATACTGGTCTGTTAAGCAGCATCACACAGGAAAGAAACAAAGCATTTACCAGCTGCCTCTGGATAAAGGCCGGCATGCCCTATAGTGCGTGGTTGTAACGTGTTACATCAACCTTTTAAATACCAAGCAGAAACTACCGGGCACAGACCTCTTCTGCTCGAGAGAGATGGTGTGTCCAACCCCCTCACACTACCTGACTTCTCTACTGGAGGAGAAAAAACCACCACCACCACAAAATTCAAGTGGCCTGTTCTTCCCTTCATAAATCCAAGCAGTTCTAAACTTCTGGCAATTTAATATTACCTGAATCCAGTGGGGTTTCGTCCCTGTTAAAATGGCACGGTATGAAAGACAGAAAATAGCGATATGCAAAAATAGTTCATTTTATCCCAGAATTATCAAATAAAAGTGTATCAACAGACATAGTAGGATGGCAATCTTAAGAATTAGAAACATGAGAGTACCAATGAAATGGGTATTTGTAAAACGGGGCCATCCCCATTGTCCAGGCATGGGCTCCCTGAATTTCTAGAAACGTCCCATGCAATTAAAAAAAACCAAACCAAAACAAAGAACTTCTGGAAAAGCTACTCCTTGAATAGAAAAGGAAATGAAGCACAGATAAAGACTGAAAATAATTTCCAAGCCTTACTATAAAGCCCGTGAGAACCGTGGCCAAGTATCAGACAAAAGTAGGCTGTTCTGTATCCTAACAAAAATGGTATTTTAATTTACGATTTCCTTTCTGCAAGAAAATTGAAAGAGTTCAGGAACAGTGACAGGAATGTAGAATCTTTTTGAAGCCAAGGCAGATCTGTCTGTTCAGAGAAATGTTTTGACCACTCACGTGAGAATCAGAAATCCTGTTATATTTTATATATGTCATAACAGACTTAAAGATGCAATTTAAAAGATGTGCACTTCACCTAGTAACAAGTGCAGCAACAAAGCTAAAAGATAAACTAGGAGAAGCTGCGAAAGAAATGGGAACCACGACCTTCCCTGATAGCAAATGATGCATCCGAAGAGAAAGACCGAGGTAAGACTGGCAATAGGCACGGTGCTACAGGACATGTCTTGCACCGTCATCTATAAATCTTAGCAATGCAATAATGATGGCACCGGCAAGGCGCACCTTTTTTAAATGAATATTGACAGTGCTTGCATCTCTAATTAGTACAATTCAGTAGTTGGTGATGTTTTGTTATAAATTCAACCACCAGCATTCATTCCCTTACTGCACATGGTATTTCTCTCGGGTCTTCTAGGCCCTGGTCCTAGCAATCTAAAACAAGCTTATTTGCTTCATAAAGTCAAGCCCTGAAGAACAGGGGATGCACTTGTACTCTTCCAGACTGGAATTTAAATGGAATTTAATTTTTCTTTTCAGCAAAACAGATAAGGCACACAATATACATTATCTTAAAATTATCTTAAAAAAAAAAACCCCAAAAAACAAAAAACCAACCAAACACCACAAGCCCCCCAAATACTTGTTCCAGTATTTTATTACATAAAAAGTTGATTGTCCATTGGAAATTTTTCAGAGTGCAACCACATCTTGTGTAGTATCATTGACAAACTGTTTGTTCCAAGGACAGCTGGGTTAAAAATATAACAGTAGCTTAGAAAACTGAGTTGCAACACCAGAAGAGAGAAACCACTGAGTAGAAGAAAGCAGCAGATATTTAACTGTCGTGAAAGCAGATGATATCCA
Organism: Phaethon lepturus; assembly: GCF_000687285.1. NCBI lineage: Eukaryota > Metazoa > Chordata > Aves > Phaethontiformes > Phaethontidae > Phaethon > Phaethon lepturus. The sequence goes on along the minus strand of NW_010561459.1, from coordinate 8,332 downwards.
ATGTACCTCTGTACAGTACTGAAAAAATAAGGAAATAAGAGCTATAATCACGACCGTACTTGTTGAAATTAGTTAAAGGCTGTATCTGAATTGCCTGTACATAGAGCCAAAACTCTGTTATTAGAAGTCTGATGAGACTCAAACGCACACCGCCTATGAAGCAGAACCCACCATCTGCTGGGGTACTTACAGAACATTTATGACCTTAAGTAACTTTTGGAAGATATTTATATACAGGTATGTGATATTGTGTTTGGGCCTCTTAAATAATTACAAAATAACACCTGCTTATGTAACACTGCACCGAGACAAGTGCTGGGGTCTCAAGGACTTACTAGTTTTAAAAGGGAACATAAGTTGTTTTGGAGTAGACTTATGAACTGCGGTACCAGAGAAAGATGGGCTGGTGAAGAAGTTCCTGCCAGACTGCCACATTATACTTACCACCATATTTACTTAGTCATTGAGTGTAACGCATGAAAAGGGTTAAAGAAAAATGGAAGACCAAAAAAAAGGTACTTAAAGGCAGTATTTTGTATTTTATATCAAAAAGCAACCCTCAAGTCATCACTGCTATTAAAAACCTAAAAAAAAAAAACCCCACCAAAAACAAAACTCCAAACACTTTAAAATTTAAATAAGCTATGCAGCACAAAACACGCCTGCATTTGGTATAGGCAACTTAATGACTCAAAACAACCAAACAAAACACCCCCAGTCAAGCAGCTGGCTGAATTTCAACAAAGCTGCTCCCCCTCCTTTTAACTATATAGGGAAAAAAGACACAGCCTACTGTAAAAGTCATTTTATGAATGACCTAGAGTATCTATTCTCCAAAGTTGGGCGATAGCTATAGTGTAGTAATTATTTCTCCTCCTTGGCTAATCTGCCTTTGTTTCATTTGTATACTGTTTCGCATTGGGTTCTTCCTGAGCTAAATAATTAAGCAATTTGGTCAAAAAAGAAATCATGTTTATGTTTCATAACATTAGGAAAACTACAGAAACTGCATTTCCACATGTTTCTGATCATAATCTGAACTGTCATCTCTATATCACAGATTTAAATTGTAAAAAGAAAAAACTCACTAATATTTCATATTTATAGTTTCCTCTAACTTCCGTTCATCTCTTGTGATGAGAAGCAATAGTCTTTAAAACAAAAAAGGAAGGCGCAAACCCAGAACACTTGGTAAAGTGATAAATCGGTTATGAACAAGAAATAGACTGCACATCTCTCCCCAATGCAATATCCAGGTATCTACAGAAACTCTTCGACTCCAGGACACATTTGGATTAATAGTAGAATAGAAAAGTAATACAGTTAAACCTGAAGAAATACATGATTTTCATTCTTCCACTCAACCAGACAAAGACCTGTTTAATGATGTGTGGCAGGTAAGGTTTCTTTAAGCATAAATTCATACAAATATAATTCAAATTAAATAAAAACAATCACCTGGAACCATCATCAACATTATTTAGTCCTTAGGTACAGAAACCAAAGGTGAGTTAATCTGTCTCCCGAATATCTAACTAATGCATAATTATTTAAAAGGTTTTACTACTCAGTGAAACAGTAAGTTTCGTGACATCTTTTATTTTAGAACAAGCACTCAGTAAGTCACAGTTTCCCACTTTTGATACCGAAGTAATGCACAAGATCAACCATTATGGTTCAATTAGGACCTTTTATCCAAAACACTTGGATTTTAGCACCTTAAATATTAAAGTAACATCTTAGTAGTATTGAATGAAGACAAATAATACTGTGCTCACCCTCTGGAAAACTATATGGACCATACATACTGGGTGCATTTAGTCCTTAAGACATAGTAAGGCAGAAGGGAAACAATTCTAAGTGATGCATTTAACTGAATACAATCTGAATAATAATAAAACCTTCCCAATTTGTATACAAAGTCTTCTGAGGAGAAATCAAATTTCTCCCATATATCAAACTTCATAGTATTTAAATCAAATGTTCATTTACAATCAAGCATGTCAGTCAGGAATCTGTACCCCAAAAATGTGTAATTGGTTATTAAACATCAGTAAGTGATATGTCTAACTCAAAGTTTAACTCTGTACTGTAACTAGTGCTTTTTCACAGATTTAAACAAACCCTTAAACCAGTAAAACTAATTAATTTCAGAGTTAAAGCTATTTGTTTTAGCTCACTGTCCCATAATGGGACATACATAACATTTGCTTCCACAGGCACAGTCCTTTGGCAGCAGTAGCAACCTGAACGGCATGAATCTGACTTTTCCTTTCACCCCGTCACTGCTCATGAGGGGTACTGTAATTCCATTAATGTCCCAGCATCACTTCTGATGGGTACAGAATCTCCTTTCTGCACTGATTTGGAGTGCATTAGCCAAATATCTACCTTAGCTTCTACCATGCTTCTAAGCGCTTCTGCGGATTTGTGGGGACATACAGAATGAGTTTTATTTTGAAGAAACAGGCAGCCTAACCAGGTATGTCCTAAATGCCACAATTTCATCCATCTTTGGCCACTGTAACACTACTCTTTGCAACTTTAGGCAGTTTTTATGAAGTGAGTCTAGGAGACCGGCTTCCAAGAGAATCTTTTCGCACTGTACCCTGCCACCTAACAGCAGCTATGAATCAATGACTGACTTGTATACCCAAGATGGACACAGCTACTGCAGATGAACATTGGTGTATTCTGAGACTGTATTTCTTCTTTTCCACCTAAATTAAGTTTGTGATGTTAGACACACAGATTTGTTAATTTTAAACAACAATAAAAGCATAAAAAAAAAATTACAAACTAAAGTAGTCAATCACTGGTATTAAACATTACCTTTCTGTAACTACGCAAATGGTCAACATGAATAAGTAAACTGGTGAATTTCAACACAGAAGTCTTTTAATCTCAGTAACCTCTGCTTCTTTCCTTCCCCACCCAAGTAAAGCCAGGAATTGTATAGAAAATTAGCTTCCCTTCAAGGAACAGCAGAGCAGTATTCAGTCTGGTTAACGTGTCCATCATAGGTCATCTCTCTGTTTGGTTGCTCGGTTGTCCTCTTTGACGCTATTAGATTTCTTGTCTGCATCTTTTTTCTTCTTTGCTTTTTCAGGTTTTGTTTTGTTTTTCACTTTCTCACTTTCTTTTGCTCCTTTGCCAGGATAAACCTGACCTTCCAGAGTAACATCCGCACACCTTTCTTGATTTATCAGAAAGTCTTTGATCTCCCAGGCATAACCGCCATCACGCAGCATAAATATGGCACGATTTGAGCCAACAATAAACCTGGAGGAGAGATATATATTTTTTCAGTTAGCCCCATGCCTTTCAAGCGCTACAACATTTTGCTTAATTCAGAACATCTCCACAACTGAGGCACACATTTAAGAGCAAGAAGTTGGTCTTCCTGTTGTTGCCTGGGGATGGGGACAAGAGAATGATTTTATAGCACACGCAAGAATAAAACGTATTACGTTTACAGTAAATAACCAAGGAGGAGTAAGAACCCAAAGAAAAACTTAACAACTAATTTGATACTGTGTCAAATCCACTAATGGGCATTAAATTTGCTTTATACACTTGCTGCAACCCTTCTCAGCTTCAATTCAAGAATGCAACTTTCCTCTTTTTCAAAATGATCCTCTCCCTCTCCAAGAGAAAAATCACATTTTTCAGCCAGGGGAAGAAATAGCCCTTTGTGGTGGCAAGTCTTCCAAGTGTGATGTTTTCCATCAAGCACATAAAGGCAAACTACTGCAGCTAAAACTGGTAAATAGCTGAAAAGTAATGAGATAAAAAGCAACTAGGCTGTATATAGATCATGCACAAGTGTTAAAAAGATTTGTGCACCACACCAGAATTTTTGTAGCGTGACTTAGTCACCAATTGGTATATCACCAACGAAGTGGTATATAAACCGATACAGAAACAAACAGAAACAAAGAAATAGTGGCAGATGATTGAGGTGGGGAAGGGCATAGGATGAATAGGTGAAAAGATTTTCAGGAAGAAAAAAACAAGGGATCTGTAAAAGCAAGAACTTGACCCTTGTGTACAACAGCTTACCTTTGCACATCATAGTTTGCATTGAAGAGACTGCCCTGCCACAAGCTAGTTATTTCTTCCGTCTCCTTTTCTGTGGGATTTCCTGACACCGTGACAAACATCATCAAAGTTTTCCCCTTTTTTGTCAGCTTCAGGATACTTTCAGGCTTGCCTGGATCAATTTTGGAGAAATCTATTGGTGCTGGAGGCCTCTTGTGTTCAGGAAGATCCCCCTCTTCAATGTCATCATCTTTCTGTTTTTGAAAAGGAAAAAGAGGCTTTAAACTCAACTGTTCCACAAAGCTGTTCTTTTTTGAAAATTCACATTGTTTAGAGAACAACTCTGCTTTGATAAAGTGAAAGCATTGTGTAGTTTAATGATGAAGATGCTCAAATCAAAAGAAATAGTGAGTTTTGTCTCAAGATACTTCACCAGGACTGCTCTTCCCATTTATAACCTTCCCCTCAAAATGATGCAAACGTTGATACCGACAAGTAGAATCTCATTTTACCACGTACTGAGAAATAATTTAGCCACAAGGCTAATTAAATACAACTCCACCTAGGTACTTCATAAAATAACACTTTTTTTTCTTCACCGTTTCATAGAAATTTATTAAGTATACAAGATGGACTGAGAAAAAGCCTCATACACGCATAAATAAAGTCATCCATCTGCATATTGCTTTCAGAGGTCACAACTCACTTCTGCAATCATATGATCACTTGAGAATTTAGTTTTCCTTACTTTGTATCTTTAAATAAATAAAAAGGCAAGAATTCAGAATTTCAATGCTCATGCTACAGGAGAATTTTTATTAAAGTTTATTTAATAACTTTATTAAACTTTTATTAAAGTTATTATATTTCCTAACGCACAGATGAAGAGCAGTTCACATTCTGACAGCATAATCACCAAGAGTAAATCACTGTTAGAGAACAGAAAAAAACTTTTGATGCCTCTGCTGAGTTTGACAGGCATTTAAATATTTGGAAAGGCAGAATTCAAACTGCTGCCCCTTAAAACAGTTCCTGACAGCAAGAAGTGAATATAGTGACAACTTATATTGAGCCAGAACTCTTTTTCTTAAACAGCATCTGTATCACAGAATTAGAAAGAAAAAAAAAAAGAACAGAAAAGCCCAGAAGTCTCATACTAGCATCCACCCAAGCACTAGTAACTTCAAACACTTAGTGAAAAATATGCATCACTCCATTAGGAATATGAACTGTAGCAATACCTAAAGACATTCCCTTTAGAAGCAGAGTTTGATTTTTAGATCCTAATAGGCATTACCTTCTCGTCTCTGCACATGCATATATACAGACTCAACAACATCCTCTTACAACATCCCACTACAGGTAGCGTCCCATACCCTTTAAACGTTAAGGTTTCATACGAGTGACCTTCTTTTCCCATCTCAATTACATAGAATTTGCTGTCAATTCTGACAAGGGAGTTTAAATTTTAGTTATCGCAGAATAAAAGTTGTGGAAGCCTTAGATTTCATCCTTTCTTTCCTTACTAATTACATATCTGTTTCAATTTTGCAAGTCTGAAGCATGCTTTCAAGTAGTTTACATGCCTTTGAGAATTCCATATTAAGTGAACTATGAGCAAAGGAAAGCCCCAGGAAAGTCCTGCTGCCCTCACTAAGTGGGAACTTATCTTAGAGGAACCTGGAAAAAGTTCATATTGGTAAAGTACAGTGAAAATACAAAATCTTACATGATTGAATGAAAAACGTACTTCAGAAGTAAAAGCAAAATCAATCCTAATTTTAGACCAGTTTGGCTAGTGCAAAACCAGCTTATTTCAGTTTTGAAAGCAAAAGGCAGAAACATGCGTTTCCAAACACTCATTACACAATACAGAAATTGACTTTGGATTTAGTAACAACACAACTTACTGACATATATTACCTATCTTCTCTTAACTATTCAACTAAATGCTCATAAAGCTGTATTGTTACAGTTTGAATAGAAATACTGTAAGAAGCGGCCAAAAGCTCCCCTACCCAACACTTCTTTTCTTGATCCCGTACAAACGGTTGTACAGTTTTGTATCTATAAATGTATCTACAAAGTAAAAGACTGGAAGAAAAGTGTAAGCTTTTGCTTTGAAACATCCAGCAGATTCATTCAGTTAAACAGTAACGTAAGGCTTCAGAGGGAAAGCATTACATAGACACTGTAATAACTATATATTCCCTCCCTTTTCCTCCTCTCAGCTCCCATTCTCGTGCATTTCTCATCAATGCCCTGGATTTTTATTTTTAAAAATATTAGGAACACGTCACCTAATTCCTGAGCCTATTCAATAAGCTTAGCTCAGAGTCAAGCCTGAGGAACCCTGGAGCTTACAACAACAATGAACTGTTTTAAGGAATATGACATTTCAGTAACAGAAGGACCTCCAGACCAGATTCTCATATCTGTTTTCAGCTCCTCTGGACTCAAGGATGCTGAAGAGTCCCCTTCCATGAGGGAAATCCCTATGTGGCTTCCATCAAGCTCTAGTTGCGCAACTGAGCTGCTGAAGCAACCTCTGTCTCTTTTCCCCATTCCCCACGCTCACTTTGCACTAGATCACTCTCCCAGTTCGCCGGGCAGTCATGCACACAGTTGCGCACCAGCACGGCGCAAGGGGCAAGGCAGCACAAGAGCCCGAACAGAGAGGTGGCTGCTCGTTCTTGGGAAGGCTGCTGGACCCACAGCTGCAGGCTCACCAGGCCTGTGGCTGACCCCAAGGATGTTATAATCACCACCATCCTCCAATACTTTTAGACTAATTGCCAGGGAAATAAAAAAATATTAGGAGTCATCTCACCCAGTTGAAAGTAATGACACTTGATTCTGTACAGATCTGTGCCCTTCACTCCCGAGCATAATTCCTGCACTTATCCAAATTCACAATGGCCCCTTTGTTTCTTATCCCACCACCCCCAAGTCCACTCATGCCCTTTCTTATCCTCCATCCTCCAGCCACCACCCCCTCAAGTCTTTCATGTTCCTTATACACATCCTGACTACCATCAGGCAAATGCCATACAGCTGACCATCCTGAAGACCGAACAACTGTTAATTGTTGAGCCCCTGCTTCAGTAACTTTTTTCTTCTAGGGCTCTGGCTGTATGTGTGTTTCCTCAGAGGCAATGCCAACCCGAGCTGCCAACTCCCCAGCTGCACAGCCACATCTCCACACAACATGGCTACAAGCATTTGTGCAGCACATGGTGAACTGGAGCAGAGACCTGCTCCAGCAAAAGAGGAAAAACCCTGAACAGCCTCCTGACCCTGCGTGCCACATGGGTGGAACTGAATACACAGCCAGAGTCACGACAGTATTGACTTGAGTCTCCCTTTCATCAGGCATCTAACTGATAAATCAGAGATGCTAATCTTTAAGGTTTTTTTCTTACAATGCCAGATTTGGTTGAAGCTGGCCAATATTATGATTTAAGCCTTGACTTTTTAGCAGCTGGGACTATCCAGTCCTTGGCTGATACCACTGACATAAAGGTGAACTTTTAAAGTTTTTTTTACAGAATTTCATTTAAAATTACCTCAATTTTCTAACAATCTCCCTTCCTAAAGGGAGACACACTAACAGCCCATGGGATGAAAAAGGCCATCAGCTGCCAAGCAGGTCCAAGGCAGACACCCTTACTTCCCACAGAAGTTACTTTATCTGTATTACATATACAAAACCTACTTCTCCACCTCGACCTACAGCTGTAGCTGGTGTACAGGAGACAGATGTTTTCACTCTACTATTTCCTCCAGTTTTTATGCAAGACATTTCGGGGAACAGCCTCATGGGAAAGAATAAAAGACACTGATGAGTGCTCTGGAATTTATCAGAAGATGAGGGAAGACAAAAATAGTGAGAAGAGCCAAACAGTGGCATGACAACCATGTGGAGAAAATAGTAATGGGGAACAATCAAAGGAAGTTAAGGCAGTAGGCTGATGGGGATGAAGGGGCACTAGGAAGAGCCGAATTAGAAGTCATTACCATGAGGAGCTGGCAAGGAAGGAGACACCAATTTTTAAAAAAAAGCCACAAAACCAACTACATATCTACCCTGTAAAAGTGAAATGAGTGTTTCTCCTGCTATCCATCCTTCGGTCACAAAACACGTATCCCTCATCACCCCGAAACCACAGGCATTTAAGTCAAGCCAGGCTGTCGGCATGCATAACCAACGTGCGTTTGCGAGCCAGGCCCTGGGAGAAGGGAAGGGGTGGCAGGGCAGGCCGGGGGCACCGGGGGCGAGAGCAGCTCCCCC
>NW_010561458.1:17167-22173 GCF_000687285.1 Phaethon lepturus | reverse complement strand
AGAGTGGAGGGGGTAGGTGCAGCCTTCTGCCTTAGGAGGAACATCAGCCTTCTCACTGGCTCTAGGCTCGCTTTGATCCTTCCAAGCCTTAATGCAAACCGTGTTCACAGCCTTTGCTAGTGTGGTAGCGGACTTTGTGTTAACCGGGGTGGATGCCACGATTGACAGTCAAATTCAGTTTATGCTCAACCCGAATGTAAATACGGCTGGTTTCTACTTCCACCCTTTATACCCCTTTCTCAGAACACAAGAGATCGTGATGTATGTTAGTCCTCCATCATCTTATTCCTCCCTCCCTCCCCCCTGAAGTGTAACCGGGGTTAGGGGGGTCCAGAGAAGATCTGTTCATGAGGGGATGTGGCAGAAGGGGGTTTGCTGACTGAAACACTGCAGGGCTGAGCGGGACGTAAGCTCAGCGGCAGCGGTTGCTCAGTGGCGTCGGTGCGTTCAGCTGATAACGTCTGACCAAACCTGTTGTAGTCTTCTTTTCAGGAGCCAGCACCAATTTTTTGCTTGTACATCAGTTAATCTGATTTTGAATCTCTTGGAGACAAATGCTGGGCTTTGGGTAACCACCTCCTTCTCTTTTCTGTTACAGAGCTCCAACATGGGAGGCAAACTGAGCAAGAAGAAGAAGGGGTACAGTGTCAATGATGAAAAAGCTAAAGACAAAGACAAGAAGGCTGAAGGAGCAGCAGCTGAGGAAGAGGAGACTCCAAAGGAGGCTGAGGATGCCCAGCAAACCACAGAGACCACAGAAGTGAAGGAGAACAACAAGGAGGAAAAGGGTGAAAAGGATACTCAGGTCGCTGCCAATAAGACGGAAGAAAAAGAAGGGGAGAAGGAGAAAACAGTGACCCAGGAAGAAACTCAGAAACCAGAAGCAGAGAAGTCGGAGTCTGTTGTCGATGCGAAAGTAGAGCCACAGAAGAACAACGAGCAGGCACCCAAGCAAGAGGAGCCGACTGCAGCCTCTGCTCCCGCTGCCAGTAGCGAAGCACCCAAAACTTCTGAGCCTAGCAACGATGCAAAAGCTTCCCAGCCTTCAGAAGCCACAGCTCCCAGTAAAGCAGATGACAAGAGCAAAGAGGAAGGGGAAGCCAAAAAGACTGAGGCTCCCGCAGCGCCTGCAGCCCAAGAACCTAAAAGTGAAGTGGCCCCAGCTTCAGACTCAAAACCTAGCAGCAGCGAGGCTGCGCCTTCTTCCAAGGAGACCGCGGCAGCAACAGCAGCACCTAGTTCCACTGCTAAGGCCTCGGACCCTGCAGCCCCACCAGAGGAAGCGAAACCTTCTGAAGTTCCAGCGACTAATTCGGATCAAACCGTAGCAGTGCAAGATTAAATTGGACAGCCTGTTGAAACAACCACTTAAAACAACCTGTGTCTTTTTTTTATTTTTTCAGCTATACTAACTCGTTTCAGATCTGAAATAACAAATATGTATTGCCCAGAAAGAAAAGGAGAAAAAAAAAAAAGAAAAAATGAAAAGGATGTCCCATCAAGTTGGGAGGGAGGGAGGGGGGAGAATCCAAATAGTATTTTTGTGGGGAAATATCTAATATACTTTCTGCCAACTTGACACAAGTCCTGGATTTTAAAAAAAAAAATAATTAAATGGATGTCTGAAAGTACAGCACATCTTTTGTATCTGAACTGCTGTAAATGCACTCCACCAATGTATCAAAATCTTCTTTTTGTTCTGTAATGGGGTTTGGGAGTGATGCGCATGATTCTGCCCACTGGGTTTGTGCCAAGGCAATCAGATCTTTATGAAAGCAGTATTTTCTGTGGTTTTTTTATTTACAGCCTTTCTTATTTTGATATTTTTTTTATGCAGTGGATGAATGCCAACTTTCAGACAAAACCCACTTAGCTGTCCACATATTTCTCAATGCCAATCCTCCAATTCTTCCTCTCCAAATATTTTTTGGGAGTAAAAAGCATTCTCATCCTACTTAGCCTACCTAGATCTCTCATGACGAGTTAATGCATGTCCGTGGTTGGGTGCACCTGTAGTTCTGTTTATTGGTCAGTGGAAATGAAAAAGTCTGCGTTCATTGCAGTTCCAGTTTCTCTTCCATTCTGTGTCACAGACACCAACACACACTCATTGGAAAACAAATGAAAAAACAAAATGTACAATGGATGCATTGAAATTATATGTAATTGTATAAATGGTGCAACAGTAATAAAAGTTAAATAATTTAAAAAATATAAAAGTGTAAAGACTGATTAAATCTTCACTTTTACTGCTTGGGAACCAGGTGAAGGAGATCCTTATGCCCAGAGAAGGAGTCTTACATCTGGGGCTGCTTACTCTCCTATTTATAGTGAAGTAGAGGTAAAGAAAGAACGACCAACCTCACCATCCTAGAAACATGCTCCCATAAACTCCAACTTCAACAGCCACAAGCATTCACAGGTGAGGTTGGAAGAAGTGGCAAATGAACAGCACATTTCATGTATGTTTTATCCCAGACAAAGTAGAAATGGCTTTTGCCTGCCTTAACATGTGCTCTTTTGCTTTTTTAAAGAGCCAGAGGCATGCTGACCGGGTTTTAACTGGGAGTGAGACAGTGGATTTGATAAGCTGATCTTTTAAAATGAGGCAATTAAATTTAATCCTAGTCCTATTAAAATATTTCCCGTGCTGACACACTGTTCTTTTCCCCATTGCCATTGTGCAGGAGACGAACTGCAGCTGCCACAAAAGGCCAATTCTGCGTATTTCAAATATGGGAAAACTTGTGCAGCTGAGCAGTTTACCCTAGCATAAACAACAATTTTCAATAGTTTTGCCCGTTTGCCCAATTTTTATTCAGCAGAACTGCTGAATAATTGGAGTTTCTGCTGAGTGGTGTCCTTGCTGTACACAGACAACGATTTCAGTGCAGAGCCGAGGATTCACAAAACTGGTTAAAGGAGCATGTTTGGTCTGCCCGTCAATAAGCTCTTAGGCTGAGACGAAGTGCTGGGAGAAGTGGGCAATGGTAAATAGAAACACAGCTTGTACACATACCAAAGGGATGAGTGGACCTGTATTTAGTAAATAAGGGAAGTGGTGTTTTAAAATGATAGAAATTATTTCACATACTCTCTCTCCATGCAGTGAGGGTGATTCACTCTACAGACTTCCATAATTCTTTTCCTTTATTTTATTCAGAAATACAAGGTTCTTATACGGTGCTAGCGATACTGATGTGCAGTTGTGCACCCTGGAAAGCTTACTGGAGCGGTCAGGAGTACTTCTATCGGGTTTAGATCAGGTCATTCACTTACCTGAATGTCGCACCACCATCAAGCTTTTGCATCCTTAACGCAACAGAGACAGTTTCATGCAGAACATGTCAAAGAAGTGGATTCTTTTGCACAGAGCAAGGTCAGCGAGGTACCCTGGCTTAAAAAGAAAGCAGGTGTTACTAGATTAACTAGCCGAAGTGCTGCAAGGGGCCAGGCATGCAACACGTTCGCAGTACTTTACCGAGCTTTGTGCATATATAGCTCTCACATCTTACAGTATCTTTGTGTGGCCAAGTCTGTGGCTTTCCTGCAAATCCGTAAGAGCCCTCTGCCATCGTTTCCCAGTGTAGATGCGTCCTGGAAGGGGAGAACTTCCGTCCACAACTCCCCCTTGAATTCTCGTGAGATGGGTCCAGGACTGAGAGGAGGAATGCAGGGATCCTGCAGTACTTCGTGCTGACGTAGTACTGAATCGACCCGAAGCCGACAGGACTAAATCTGTGCTCTGCCTTTGGGCTGGAAGTGGCTGCCCATGGATAATAGGTATGTATGTAACTTGTTTACTGGGGTGGTATGAGAATGAGCCTACGAACAATATCACACGTTGGCTGATATCACTCCCATTCACTTTCAATGTCAGTTGAGAAGCCGAGAGGCAGTGCGGCCAAAGACTGATGCACTTATTTAAGTGCTCAGTATTCTCAAAAATTAAAAAGGAAAGTTGGCATGTAATGTTTTTAATTCTTTTATTAATAGAGGGGGCTGCAAAATTAGCCTTGTCATAGTAGTTAAAATGCTTAGTGTGTAACTGATAGTGCCAAGGCATTCTGGCTTAGGGCATTGCTCCACACTGCTGCTATTCTGTACCTACACACTCAAGGAAAGAAGTCACCTCTGTTTAAAGAGCTTATGAACTTAGCATATATGGTTAATAGAAGTGTGAAGCACGTTGCTTGCCTGAAGTGGCATGAGAAGAGGTTAGAGCCTGGAGCCCTGCTTTTCTTCACGTCAGTGCAGTATCTCATCTCCAAGATCCTCTTTTCCTGAGTTATAATCACTCTTTAATAACAGTAAAAGTATGCTAAGGGTACAGAACTAAAAGGCATGTTAATGCTTTGAGCGTAAGCACATTGCAGATAACCTCAAAGGACCCAGCCCTTTTGTGGAAGCGTGCCAATGGAACAGAGAAATGCAACCCTGGGAAAGAACCTTTGCTATTGTTCAGAGCCCCTGCAGAGAGATGTTTGCAAGGTCTTCCTTGTTTTGCCTTGGAGACTGTCAAGAATCTGTTGCTCTCCCTTCGACAACAGGAAGGTCGGTGCCATTGGCTTTGCTCACGCTTTGCTCACACTTTGCTCGCACTTTCACAGCAAGGAGAAATGCAGCTGCTGTTAAATGTAGAGCAACTTAACCTTTCCCTAATTTTTTTTTGTACTGTACTACTTTTTTTCAAGTACTGTACTTGAAATTTACCTGCTGGGGCATTTTTAGAATGACAATTTGAGATGGAAAAATAACTAAAGTTATGTTAAAATATTCATAATGAAATAACTTCCTAGGAGCAATGCTTATGACTTGCCCTGAAGCTGGTTTCTGTACGCTTACTTACTTACGTGTCTGTACAGGATACACACTTCCATGAAGAAAAGAGTAAAATAAAGCATTATAGGATGTGCCGGTGTCTTATGTGACACCACTTCTAAGCATGTGACCTTGTGACTGCCTGTACCGAAAGAGTGAGTGACTTCCCAATTCCTGATTGTGCT
>NW_010561458.1:15980-17136 GCF_000687285.1 Phaethon lepturus | reverse complement strand
CAGCACTTAACTAGGAGGTCTGTCCATTCTCTGTCTTGCCTGACAGTTGCCTTCTCGGGATCGGCTTGAGCTCCAGCTTGATTCTAGTGTACTGAACTGAGCTTGAAGCAGCGGCTGAATCAAGCCCTCAGTCTTGCTTCAGGAGCTTCTTATCACTAGATTGCATTTCCGTGAATTTATCTTTATTTAGCCAAGCTGGGGACTGTGTCAATGAAATACCTCAGATTTGTTGCCAGTGCTGCAGAAGGCATTTTCTCACAGCACATTTCTTCAGTACAAATACTGTTATACTTTCATTGCTGTCTCGTTGCACTGAATTCATAGTCTTTAAGGCTATTTTAAAAGATTTTTTAAATGCTAATCTCTTGGTTTGCTTTTTTTTTTTTGTCACATATTTTTTTCTGCACCAAACTCTTCTGTCTCTGCATTTATCCTGAGTCTGATTTGGTTGACTTTCTGCCTTTCATTTACTTTTTTTTTTTAACATCCGGTTTTATATTTAACCTCCGTACCATATTTCATGCAATATGAATGCATGTTGGCTGTTAAGCAGCCAGATTTGAAAACCATGGCCCTCCACTCATAGGAAAAATACAGCATAAGGAACAGCAGCATACACGTGTTTTCCTTCACTGCTGTGAAAAAGAGTCTTCTCTGGGACTGGCAGATCTTTGCTTGCCACCTTTACCATGGTGGGCTCAATCTCTGGCCACAGCCAGGTAAGCAGGAGGAGGTATTTTCTGTTTGTTGTTTTTGTTGTTGGGGGGAGAGGGAGGGAGTGGATCTTTCAAAATGTGGCTTTTTGTTTCCTGGAGCAACACTATTGTATGTTAACTAGCCACCATAGGGTTACCAAGTCTCTCCAACTTGTCAGGCTACTTGTCTCTTTTTTAGCATATTTGCTTGTGTAGGCAATAAATATTAATTCCAGCTCTTCCTCTCATGGCTATGTAAATGTATCGCCTCCTTCTTTAGTTTGTCTCCCCTCCACAATGTAAGTCTTACGTCTCTCGGAGTCTCCTGTGGCATCAGGAGTCTCACTGAGCTTCTTGATGGCTTGGCTTGATCAAGATTACTTTTGAGACTTTTCAGTCAAGTGAGGTACAGATTTGATTGAGTTACAACCTTGGTCCACATATTAAGCAAAAGTTCAAAA
>NW_010561458.1:0-15949 GCF_000687285.1 Phaethon lepturus | reverse complement strand
TCCTGCTGAGGGTAAGGTGAAATCTTACTACAAGCCCTACCAGTCTGTTATTTGGAATGTTCTCGGGTTGCTGCAAAATGAATAACTTGCTGACCATCACTGACGCTTCCGCTGGCCAGTAGTTTTTGATTAACACTTGGTAAAGTTGGACGTTCAGTCTCACTTGAGAATGAAACAAATTGTACTGGGCTCGATACAAGGACAAAATAGAGCTGTTCACATTCGGAGGTGGAAAAGTAATATTTTTTTTTCCTCTGTTCAGTTCCAGTCAGTTCAGAAAACCAGTGTGAAACAGAGGCCTGTCCCTAGACGGTCTTTTCACTTTGGGAACGGGGAAAAGCTCGTAGCAGCCAGACTGTAAGTCATAGTAGCCAAAAAATGGAGAAGGTCTTTAAAACTTAACAGTTAGTACTTTAAACCTTAAACCTGAATAGGAGGCGTTTTAATCACAGGCTACACGGCCCCCCTGAGAAGCCGGGCTCCTAGAGATACCCAGTGTGGCAGGAAGCCAGCTGCTGGGCTTCTCTTCTATCTATTCCAGTGGCGCTCATTTTTAGCACTCCTTTTCCCCTATCCCTCTTTTATTGGCTTTCTACCAGTTTTGGGTTTATTACGTGTTAATGAGAACAGTGTGCTGTAATGACGGGTCATACTGATGCTCCATTAACAGCATTTTTCTGGCTTTTTTTTTTTTTTTTTTTTTTTAGGGTTCTGGCATTACTTGTAGGACTCTGGACTGGGTCTGTAAAAACGTACATGTTTACCAAATAGAATATGAATTGATCTGGTGGAAAGGAGAAACTGAAAAAATAATTATATCATTGGAAATTGGTGCAAGCCTGAAAGATCACACCCTTTATTCTGCAATGGTCCAGGATTCTGAAATGGCTCACTGTAAGCTAAAAGACCCTATGGAGATTTCAAAAGATATCACATGTCAGTATGCTGAATACATTGTTGGTTTAAGCTCTGTTGCTCTGTCCAATTATCTGAACTTTGTCAGCTACACTTCATTTTTTTATTTTTAAATAAAAGCCAGCATTCCCAAGCTAGCATTTTTGTTTCAGAAGGCGAACAACAGTAGCTCATAATGAGTACGTTGCAAAGGAAAATTTCAATCCCATTAAATCTTGAATAATCTTTCCCAGTAGAAGAAGCTCTAACACTACTTAGGAATCTTTTCCAACATGTTGTTTAAAAGACAAAGTTTCCTGATAGCCAGTTTTTCAAGGACATATTCATAAAAGCATATTTTTATAGCATAACTGTTGATGATAAACAAAATGGACAATCTAATGGAGTCTGGCCACACATTGCAGGCTAAGGAAAGAAAACCTGGAACATGGGAGACCAGTTGATCAGCTAGCAAATCAAAATTATTGATTCAGGTCCACTGAACTGTGTGAAAATCGTTTTATTTGCAGTTATTCCATACAGATCTGAAAAAAAATTATTAGCAATAGAATGTTGCGTTATAGTAGGTAGCACTGAATGATTGGATATGAGAGAATTAACCTGTTAGCCTTAGTGAGAATAACAGACAGATCTGGATTTGAATTGAAGCAGTATATGAATGCTAATTAGGAACATACTGAAAGTTCTGAAACAATAAATTTAAAGGCTGTATTCAAGACTTTAGGTAGTCAGTTTTTATGAATGTTTCACAGTGTTTCTGTGAGAGAAGGGGGACAACATAAGGATCAGCATATTTCTATATATGCACATAAAAATGAAACAAAGAAGAAAAATTAATGGTAGCAGGGAGGAGTGGTACATACTTTCTAATAAGTCTTGAATTAAAACTGGTGCATCATGCTGCATTTAAATATCTTGGGACTGAATTTTTCCTTGCACCATATTTTGGTGTTCTAGCTTATTTGTATCGCACACAGGTTGGACCAGACTTCTGGATGAGATTTGAACAGCAGCTCTATTTCCACTGCACTGCCACTCTTTTTGTAGCCATACCTGACCTAATTTTAAACCAATTTTTCTGATTTAATCTGCCAGGACCAACATGGCTACATTAGTGGGGGTCTGAATAGGTGACAACCCAAACTCTCAGATGAGCCTTGACCATCGGGACTGAGCTCTGTGCTGCTGTGTTGCATCTGAGCTCGCTACCGCTGCCCTTGATGTGTCCATACCAATGGCAAGGACCGGCAAGAGCTGTCAGTGGGTTTTAATGTGCGTCGGGTGCCCCACATCTCACTGAGTCCCCATCTTCCCCATGCTGAAAAAGTAAGGGTGGCTGATGCATTCTAGCATGCTGAGCTGGAGGGTGCTTCTCTGGGTCAGCTGCAAGGCTGAAAAATTGAAAAAAGCTGTACAGTTCCTTAGTCATGATAAGCAGACAACGGGAGAGCCTTTGAAAGTGTGATAGTTAGCATAAAAGTGATTTCTAACTTCATGGTAGAATTAAGGTGACAAAGACATACACTGCATCCTGAGAGGAGCAGCACCTTATAAATGGGATCACACACAGTGTTGTACGGGAGGAAGTTGGGTACAAAAATGTAGCTATTATGAGAACAAATATTGCTTTTATGCAAAAGCAAAATTCGTGATGCCTGGAGGGACATACAGTTTGGCAAAAGGACTTGTCCACTATTGCAGTCATTTTTAGAGAAAGGATGGCATTTCAAACCTATTTAAAGAGATCTTTTTTTGGTGATACTTATGTTTCTGAGATTAATTTATATTACAAATACAGTAAAATACATTTTGGTATACTCAATGAAATTTTGCAACAGCATAAGCAAAACCTTTCTACAGCAGGATGTAGGATTGTAAAGAGAAATGAACCATGGTGGTGGTGAAGTACAAGTTCCTAGTTAGTGCCCTGAATACATGCAATGTTTCTAATAAAAATGAGAAGATTGGATGGAAGCTGTGGCCACAATTCTACACAGTGATGAGAGATCATTTTCAACGAGTGAAACATCTTGTTTTAGTGATGATATCATGAGATACCGTCAAATCCAATGATACTATCAATCAGATCCAACTGCAATCAATTCTACTGATGATGCTTCAGCATAGATATGACTTTTTTGAAGGAGCAACTTTTATGTGAATGGCTGTTTCCATTGATTTTATAATCTTGCTGTCCAGCTTGAAAACCCCACAATTAGTTTAATAGCATTGAAAGTAAGAATCAATCTATCTGTTGCCAGTCAGTGATAGGGTAGGTGTAGATAGAGAAAAAAACCTAAAAAGACAATACAAGGTCAGAGAAGCATTTGAGAAGGAGTCAGTCACAGGGGGAATGTCAGGAGCAGTCTGCAGTCAGTGTGCAAGGCCAGGATAATGATTTTCAGAGCACCGCTTTGAATGGGTTGGAGACAAGACGCAAGCTGAGAGTCTAGGCTGGACAGAATGGGTCTCAGGCTAGCGATGTTACGCAAAAAGAAATTTCGAGAGCTTTGTCTGCAAGTGAAGGCACAGAGAAAGTCACATTCTTTTCCCTTTCACTCCAGCTCTCCCACATTGATATTTACTTCCTCCTGCAGGCTTAACCTTTCCCTCAAGGATCTCTTTCTTGTCCCAAGATATGCTTTAATCAACAGGCAAGATTTCCCTAAAGTGGCCAAAGCACCCATTTAAAAATAATGTGACACATACCACATGTCTTCCAGAGACCTTCTGTGTTTCTGGAGAAGCTTCATGTACAGCCTTGCCCTTCAAAGCATCTTGTACAAAACAAAGATGTACCAGCTCATCTGGTATCTGAAACCATCGTGTCCCTTACCCTGTTACCACATAGACCTTCTCCACTGTTTTATCACTACACAGATACAAGCGGGTGTGTAGTGTTTTAGTACTTGCCTGAAACAGCAACGGTCCTGTTAACCCAGAGAGATTGTTTTACGAGCAACTTCTCCAGCTGCCTTGTGTGCTGCCAGGCCTGGACCGACCGCGTGGGCGAGGAGGGCTGCCCACCCTTAGGTGCCCGGGGCTGCCTGCAGTGGGCTGCAGGTGGGCTGCCTCTCCCTGCCCACCAGCTGCTCCTCCCTCCGCCTGTTGAAGAGACTTGGCTTGGAGGACAATAAATCACCTGGGGAGGCCATGGAACCTCTTTGGGGGAGCTTAAGGATGGGGAGGAGAACTATGTGTAAGGAATTACGTGGATATGGTTGCATCTCCCTTAGGGCAGGGGAATGGGAATCCCTAAAAGATGTTGGAAGTCAAAGTCTTACAAGTTGTCTATGGTTCTGCAGTAACCAAAGATTATCCCAGTGAGAACTGTTTTCCTTCACCTGAGTAAGAGCTAGACTATATCTGGTTTTGTGGAATAATAATTCACTCTACATTGCCTTCAGCATGTCTAAGGGCAGCACAAGGTACTGTTCAGTCTTAAATCCCACAGTGCTGTATTTCAATAGCTGCAGACTGTTACTCTGGGATACTGAGTATCCCCTTTTAAAAAGAATTTTTGAAGTGTTGTCTGAGTGCCAAGAATGAAACATTTCTCAATTTTACTTTATTTTTTTTCCCCCCTTTCTCACGTGATTTCATTCCAGCCATTCTTTTGTCCACCAGGCCATCAATAGGCAAAGCTGTTTACTTTTTCCTGTGTACATCAATCAAACCACAGATGAGAAACAATAGCATGTGTTTTGGTCACAACCTTCCCTTGGATATATTTTTGCAGCACTTCATGTCTCAGCCTGCTATAGGCAAGGACCATATTACTATTTCAACTGGGCAAAATCATTATTGTTGTTATAAATTGACTCGGGGATATGCAGAAGTCCAGCAGTGGTGAGAATTTTCTAATCTTTGTGTGCTTTTGTTAAAAGTGCAATTCACAATGGATCTCTGATGAAAAGTGCTGGTAACCATGCAAACTCTCAGAGTGCTGCCTGTGCAAAACTGGGTAAGGCTTTCTTTTAAGAAGTACTTCTGATGATTTGGCAGAATCGGACCAGCAAATTGTAGTGATGAACTGGATAAAAATGACCGGGAAAATCCCTGCCTCATGTACAGTGCTGACTGCTGAGCAATCATTGCTGTTCTGTGCTTTTTCCTTTGTGCTGGCCTGTGCATAGATATACTAGTACTGAGTTAATTCAGAGCTGGAACAGGCATAAGGGAAACCACAAAATTTTAAACTCCCTTTTTTATCCTGAAGAGAAAATTATTTTCTAAGCCTTTCATTTTTGTTGTAGGGAGGGACGAACAAGATTAGAAACTGAAGCTAGGTCAGACTTTCTCAAGTCCTTGTGCATCTCCACACAGCCATGTTTGGGCACTAGAAGCTGCTCAGAAGTGACTCAGCCATATGCGTAAGAGTAATTAGATCCATTTGAAATTCGGGAACTAACAATTTTGAGGATTCTTTCAAAATCTTTCCAGTTGAAAACTCTATGGGTTTGTCTCCCTCTGTACCTTGTCTTGACTCCTGGCATCTATTAAACCTCAGAGCAAAATATCTGCAAAAACTGCTTGGTTTTCTTTCAAAAGTGTTGCAAACCACCACAGTTTCCATGCCTTCCCCACACCTCCCATCTTAGTTTGGCCAAATTCATCCAAATTTCAGTGAACTTAAGGACCAGACTGCACGTACAATGTGCTATGATTTTAGCTAGGATAATTACGCTGTTAAAATAATCATTAAAGCTCTTAAAATAAAGGAAAAAGGAAATTGAAAGTTTGTTCAACTGGAGCAACTGCATGTAGGCAAGACGCTTGAGCATCTTTTCCATAATAAAAACTGGAACTTCTGAGTAATAGTCATGCCCTTCCACAAAATCTGGACTGTTTATTCATGGGTGGTTCCCAAAGATTCAGGTCACCTGGTATCTGAAAGCAATGGGTGTCTTACCCTGGTACTGTGTAGATTTTCTCCACTGTTTTATCACTATGCAGACACAGGTGGGTGTGTAGTGGTTTAGTACTTGCCTGTCTCTATTTATAATACTCCCACAGAGTCCTTAATCTCTAATGAACAACTTATCTTTTTCAAATAAGAAACATGAGTTTCTTATAGAGTGTACAATTGGACCCATCAGAAGAAGTTACTGAATAACTAAGGGGAGAGTTGCGTTCCTTGAGCCATTGTATCAAAGCTAAACACAGTAATAAAAAGAAGAGAGCTCCTTTTTCTCTTCCTGATGCGGTTAACAAAGATCTAAGAGAGATGAAATGGCAGTATGGTTTAATTTTTCTTTTCCCACTTGGAAGTTACAATATTTTCAGTTCTCATAAGTTTCTTTTAGGGAAATATTACAAACTTCTCCTATGTGTAAGGTATTTGGCATTACAATGATTGCAACTGTTCATAATACTCATTATCTACACTCATTGTGCAGAAGTGATGCTATTTAAAATCATTAAATGAACGGAAGTATATAATACATATTTTGGCAACTTTAACTCACAGACTGCAAGGTATATTTGACTAGCTGATTTCACTATGGAAGATAAATGCCAGTATATATACTCCCATCGCATATAGCTGTTACAGTGGGCCCAGTCATTTTGTATAGCGCATGCAGCTGGAATCCAGTGGTGCCACATGATAAGAAAGACCACTCCTGCTGCTGCTGCTAACGTAGACAATCACCGCTGTCACTGCTCTGTCATGAGTTTATGTTTAATAAGCTATTTTTCCACCTTGGGACAAAGACAAAATATTTTTTTAAAACTTGCTACCCCGTATTTCTTTAGTTTTAAAGCAATTGCTTAAGAGGATAATCTCCCAAGAGATGCTAGAAAGCTTGAGGGCATGGAATGGAAAGGTAGGAAGAAGAAATGTTTTTATTTTTTATTAATGTCTTATTATGCAACATTTCACAGTTTCTTTACTAGCAAATATTCTTTATAGGAGATCAGTTTTATATTTAAGTTTTTAGAGCCTGAAGCTTTCTGTAGACATACTTAAATGCATGATCTACTCTTGATGAAGGGAAAAATAACATAGAAGGTTAAAAAACCGCCCTCAATCTAAAACAAAGCTTCAGATTAGTCTGAAACAGTTGTACCTAGTTCAGGCTTCAAGTGCATAAGCAGTAATGCAGCAGGTAAAGCAACAATGTGCGTTACAGAGTGACAGTCTAATTCACTTTGGTTTTGGAAAGCCAAACTGAAGACAACACAGCCTTGTCCCGGACAACGTACCTATGCTGTTCATTATTAAATGCTGTTCTGAAATCAGGCGCGTGCTAGTTACCCATGTAGCCCACTCTCCCCACCCACCTTCCCTGTCTGTGAGAGTTTAGGGAAGTTCTTGGTTTGCAGCCAAGCATGGCAGTCTAACCAGGCAGTGTCATCTGAGGGAGAAAAAATGTGACGTGGTTGCTCTGGCATAACCGTCAGTATAGCTGCTGATAAAACACGGAGAGAAATAATGTTGGTGAGATGCAGAGCTTCAAAGCTTACGTTTTTGTCTATTTGTAGTAATACCAACTCTGTTAAATTATCTGAAAGTATAAGGATTTATTAAACCTCTTTGTACAATGCTGTTCTAACTGAGTATTTTGGTAAGCTGCCTTTATATAGATGTCTGTACAACATAAGCTAGTGCTCCATTAAGAAAGAAATGTTTGGGATTTGCCTGGAACGATGAAGAGGCATCCTGTGAATTACAGTCCTATAAATTACTGTCTATAGGTCTGATGAGTCTAGGGTGGGGCTAGGTTGCCAGAGAAGCACCAGGGAAACAGTCAGTGAGAAGATTTAAAAGCGCTAGCTAAACTTAGGAGATCAGGGAAGCATGAAGGGTGGAGGTTTTCTCGTATTCATTTTCTCTCTCCACTTGCGGAGAATGGTTTGAGAGCAGCACGGAGGAGGGCGGCTTGGGGATGTTGGTTGATGAGAAGCTCAACATGACCTGACAATGTGCACTCACAGCCCAGAAGGCCAACCATATACTGGGATGAGTCAAAAGAAGAGTCGCCAGCAGGTCGTGGGAGGGGATTCTGCCCCTCTACTCTGCTCTGGTGAGATCCCACCTGCGGTGCGGCATCCAGCTCTGGGGCACCCCAACGTAAGAATGACATGGACCTGTCCATGAGGTCCAGAGGAGGCCACAACAATGATCAGGGGGATGGAACACCTCTCCTGTGAGGACAGGCTGAGAGAGTTGGTGTGGTTCATCCGGGAGAAGAGAAGGCTCCAGAGAGACCTTATTGCAGCCTTCCAGTACCTGAAGGGGGCTTACAAGAAAGCTGGAGAGTGACTTTTTACAAGGGTGTGTAGTGACAGGACAAGGCACAGTGGATTTAAACTGACAGAGGGTAAATTTAGATTAGATATAAGGAAGAAATTCTTCACTATGAGGGTGGTGAGACAGCGGAACAGGCTGCCCAGAGAAGTTGTAGATGCCCCATCCCTGGAAGTGTTCAAGGCCAGGTTGGCCGGGGGTTGAGCAATCTGGTCTAGTGGAAGGTGTCCCTGCCCATGGCAGGGGGGTTGAAACTAGGGGATCTTTAAAGTCCCTTCCAACCCAAACCATTCTATGATTCTATACTCAGCAGTTTTTGGTACTTCTCCCTTTGTGATATTTCTGTGATCCTCTGCTAGCGGACACCACTGATGTACTGTAAGTACAGAGTCTCTGCCGTGCACCTTATCTTACTCTGTAGCTCTCCTGACCAGCAATTCTTTTTAAGAATCTATCAATCAAGTGTACTTGAAAAAAATTATCTACATTTTTCCTCTTACTTACCATCCTCCCACCTTCCCCGCTTCTCAAGGTACTACTGTAGTGACCTCAGAGACATGTCTCTGGGTTTTTCTTTGTTTGTTTTTAAGGCTTTCCTCTGTCTCTCTTTTTTTCCTTCTTCAAAATCTTGATGGAAAAAACTTGACCGCTTTCCCTTTGGGGAGCAAAGATCCCAATTAATCTGTTATTCTTCTCATGGAGTAAAAGGAGTCACTGAACTTACATGCTTCAATAACCCCTCTACTTTGTCTGTGTTTATCCTAGCAAGTACTGCTTCATGTGATTAAAAAAAAAAACCAAAACCCTTAATCCTGTTCTGAATGAAATTGAGGGAAGTGTTGCTTTGACTGGTAATGATTGCAGAACAAGGTCCTTGCAAAACAAGGATCAGGTTGTGCACCACACTGAAGGAATTAATTACATCACCACTGATTTTAGTGTGGGAGAGGACAAGTTCAAAGTAGTATCAAGAGGTGATTTGAAAAATCACCATTTTGTTTGATTTTCTCTTTGCCTCAGAAGAGCCACTGCTGTGAACAAACAGGCAGGCAGAAAAGATGGAGGAGGAAAAAGTTCTTGAAGTAGATGACTGACACTGACAATGAATTTCATTTTTCTCTTCACAGGACAAACACACTTTGGATCCTTTAATGGTTAATGGCCAATCTAAAGCCAGCCCAGTGACTACCCAAGCACAGAAACAGAGACTTACATTCCCGTGAAGAAAGATCAGTCCCCTCATCTTTCACATATAGATCACTGTATAAATATAGCCTTTATTTTTTATTGCGATCTTTTTCTTTTTCTCTTTCTCTCTTTCTTTTCTATTTTCTTTCTGCCACCAGGCTTTGTGTAATATTCCAGGTGTGGAAAACATTTGATAACTCAGCTGTCACTTGAATGGAGAAGGCTTCTCATACAAATAACTTATAAGAGATATTTGAGTCCTTCCCTTCTGAGGGTGGTGGGGTAAAAACAGCGTGCATTCTGGAGAGCTAAGGTATTTCAGAGGAAGCAGGATTTGGATACCAAGCTCCACACCAGCCCAGGACTTCCCTAGCAGCTACTACTGGCTGCTATAGGCATGGATCCAGCAAGGGCAATGCTCTTGTCCCCGAGCACTTGACTTTTTGGTGTACCCTTGGGAACAGCAAGGCTAAAGCAGATATGAGCGGTGGCTTTAGTAGTGCCTTGCTTCTCCCTCAGTGCCTTCTAGAGATGGGGGCAACAGGCCTCTTAGTCCCTCTGGTCAATCTGTGCCTGAATCTGAAAGACATAACATGCCCTGCGTACTCTGGTGGCACAGTAACTGTGAAATCTCCAAGTGATAAATTTGAATTGTGGTTAAATTTTGTCCTGATCCCTCTAGCAGGTATATCCTATCACTCAAACTGTTTGAGAAACTCAGACGACTTCTTACACCTTCTTGTGTGCCAGCTCCCCATCTCCACCATCCAGAAGTCATGTACCCTCCTAACAGCTTCAATGAGAAGACAGGCTTTTGCAAAAATTCAAGGACCACAAAATAAATTGAATATATTAGCTTAATAAAATGGAGGATTCTTCTATTTCAGTTCCTATTATTCAATTTTGTACTCAGCTGAATGCATCTCCAGCTGCATTGAGCCAGTATAGTTCATTAGACTTCAGAGCTTTGGTGGTCTTAAACCTTCTTAAGATTTGACTCTCAATTTTTGTATCTAATGAAGCTGCCATAAAATTAACACAATGCCCAGAAACCAGCAGGATTTAGCTTAGCTTGTCACATTATATACAAAGTCCATTTATTTAAGTGCAAGATTATTTAAGGAGGAATTCATTAGTGTTTCTAAATTGCTTCAAACAGGCAAGCCAAGGTGAAAGTGCCGTGTGTAATTGTACCTACTAATCAACAGAATTGTTATAGAATAAATCTCCAAGTCTGAGATAAAGTATGATTAGCTGTGAGCTCCCACTTAAGATGAATATCTGAGGCACTGCAACTTGGAAGATTTATTTATGCAAGTTGAGTACTATATTCTGATACTAGATGTATACATAATGTGGAAGTATTTGTAATGAAGGAGAATGTTGAAAAGTGGATTTCCATATTTGCTAGTTAAAGGCTGGAGGGAGCAGTAAGTATAAAAAGCTATATAATCTGAAGTGTTCTAGAAGATGTCACCAGAAAAATTAAATGTTTTTTTTTTCCTATGGAAAATTGAACATTTTGAAATTTCGTTTTAATCTGAACTGAAAAAGTTTCTATTTTAAAATTTCCAGCTGAACCCAAACTTAGGAAAGTTGTAATTCTGAAAAAGAAAAAAACAACTTGTTATTTGTTTAAACCATTAGAAGATTGTAAATACATATAATAGTGTGTGTTTGCATTCTCTGTTTATACATGTATATAGTATTTGTAATGAATGTCCTGAATATTTGTATAAAAATACTAACTTAAACTCAAAACTATAAAGCTGCAATGACATTTATCAGCCCTAAAGTTATATATTAGACCTAAAACTATTTGTTTTTGTGTTTCTCATAGGAGGAAATGAATGATACTGAAATGCTTCAGTTTTAACAAGAGTACGTTTAAAGCAGTGGTGGAAAACTCTTCTGGCCTTTCAGGGAGGCCTTAAAATTTTTATATATCTCTGCTGAGAGGAGATAGATAGTGTAAAAAAAATAAAGAATACATGTCAGAGCAAGAACTGATGTTTGGCAGGGGAAGTGCTGAACTTCACATACTCAATACCTCCCAGGAATCGGCTGGGAGCCCACTGAAGTCAATGGGAATTTTTGACTGGCTTCGGTGTGCGCTGGATCAGGCCCAAAAGGGCTCTATTCAGCAAAATACTTAGGTGGATTTTACTTCATGCATGAGCTTACTGGGACTTTAGCAGGTACTTAAAAGTCAGGCACACTTGCATTTTTTTGAAAGCACACTTGAGTTTTCAAAATTTATTTTCTACTATGAGAATTGTTGCAGTGTAATAATAAGAAAAATCTTGAAGCAATGGTCGTTAGTTGTCTAAATACACAAGGAAATGAAAGTTCAAGAGGAGATGCTGGGCTACACTTCTCAAAGAAACCACAAAAAAGACAACTATTTCAGAAAAAAGGGGTCCTAGCAGAATGGGAAGTAAGAAAAAGCAGACGTTATAACCAGGGGATTTTCCAAGTTTTATATATGAGGTCAAATTTACACTGTGGTAGGACTGAAAGATCAAAGCCAAAGGTGGTATAAATTGGCGTATCAATCACTCAGATTAAAGGTTTAGGTTCATAGTGTCCCTGCCCCAGAAGGGAAAAAAAATGTGAAACAGCATTTAACAAAAATTTTCATTTCTGGATTTTAGTCACTCCTCCCCAGTGCCTGCTTCACCTACAGTAGAGGTATTTGTAAATGAGAAATAGGTTATGGTATTTTATTTTAAAAATAGGAGTAGAAGAACTGCTTAAATACCTATAGAAAATAAAATGCAGCTTAAAATGCAGCCCTACAGATTTCAGCAGCTAGGAGCTATTGAAATGAGATTGGCATTTTCAAAGAGAACATTTCCTTTTTTACATTAAAGAAAAGATATTCTTGGGGGGTGGAGGGGAAGTAGATATGAGGTTGATAATAAATCAAGAGGGGTTAGAATCTAAATCCCAAATATGGATATAGACAGGCTTCAGAATTCAAACCGCATTGTTTCTGAGATCTGAAGACAGAGCATTTGGGTAAGTTTAGATTGGCATTTAGCACTAGAAGGGATATTCTGAAAGGATATTTTGAATGACCTTGTAGCAACGGTGATCCTTTCATGTCTCTCAATAAATTTGGACCCTTAAGTTGGTATGTTGTACTTCTGTTTTATTTTAGCCATTTTACAGTGATTCAGTTATGCGGACATAACTTACTGTTCTGACGCAGACATGTCTGACATGCAGTAAAAAAATAATCACAAATATATACTAGGTTCTCTTAATACCACACTAGAAATTCCTGTAAGTGTAGTCACCACGTTAGCATCCTGCTTATTTAGTAACCAAAACATTTGTGCAATTTTATCACAGCACTCAAAATGAATCACTGGCCACCCCCAGGGGATTCTTCCATCAGATGCATTGTCATTGTCTGGAATGACAGTCCAATGACAGTGAAACCTGACAAACAATAAGCCCCTAACAAGGGTAATCAGAAAGCCCAGCCCTCCCCGGCCCACGTTCTGAGGTCAGGTGACTCACGGAAAAGCAATCCAAGGCAGTCATGAGACAAAATTTCTGTAGCCACATCAGCTTTCCAGCATTTACTGCAGCTCCCAAGAATGGTTTGTGCTCATTGTGTTATTCGTCAGATTTATGAATGCATTGTTCTGAGCTTCAACTTACAGCCTTTGGAGATCGTGTCCGTACAGGTCTCCCAGTGGCAGGCAGCAGAGAAGTCTTAGGAGCAGAAATGAGCATGTACACTCTCTGCTCTCTGCAGGATACTGAAAACAACTCTCTTTTACTATTAAAACTTTCTATGAAGGCAGCTAGTTTCTCCCTTTCATTTTCCAGTTCACAAGCCCGCAGTGCAGTTCTGGCATGTGTCCTTTACCCTCAGGAAACGACCTGCCAGAATGCTGCGGGGATTGAGACATTCTTCCAGGCTGGGTTTCTGCCTTGCTTTGTCTTACCTCAAACCATTTCCTAAACTTGAATGTTCTTGTTGAAAGGTTTAGCTCTAAAGCATGAGCCGAGCTATCTACCTCAGGGATTCCAAATCAGGAATTTTAATCATGTTGATTATATCAGATTTCGTTTAGGAAGAGCACTGTATCTTACTTCTTACTCCTGAATTTAACCGTGGCAGCCCAAGACACGACTGGCTTCATCTGTCTCTGCTTTCTCTCTGCTCTCTTTTGTCTCTTCTTCTGCTGGTGGTAGCAAGGGTAGCAAGGCTGGTTGTGTGTTAGATGGTGACTTTACCACTCTTGATCACAGTCCTGTGTGTTTAATTTGTTGAGGAAGTTGTGTGTACAGTACAATGCTGAGGAAGCTCGCGCGTGTATGTATGATTCCCCTGCCATTCCTTTTCTGGGGGACCGCAGTGACTTGCACTGCTACAGATGAATCACCGCCGCTTGTCACTCAGAACTCTGAGTTGTATTTATTTAAAGAGGCTGAATAAAGCTAAGGATATCAGTAGTTTCCCCAGGAAAAAAACTATAAACAATAATAAATAACTGATATCTGTTCCTCTCCATAGGTTGCACACATAAATCCACACACTGCCAGTGGAAGTTCTGCACCAGATCAAGGGTGAGCGGCACGTGGACTTTTGTACTGAAAACAGATTAATTTGCAGATGTGCATTAGTGACACAGGGTGGTTCGGGCATAATTAGGGCACCTACTTCTCTGTCCTTCACATACAAGAGAGCATGGCAGCCACTGTTTCAGGACACAGTGACTGAGACCACTGAACTAACCTCTCAGCTGTAGCTGGGCTTTCCAGAACAACTCCAAAGCACCAGGAGAGGGATACCAGGAGGTTTCCTAACCTGTGCAAAAGGAGAAAGGGGATTTTCATCTCTGAGATGACAGAGTGGTGAATTTTGAAAGCACAGCAGTTACTAGAACTAGTTACTAGTACTTTCTTTAATGAAAAAATGAATAATGGTCGAAGAAAAGCAGGAGAGGAAGCAGCATTCATAGCTCAATTGATGTGCTGTGTCTTTCAGACAGTCATTATGCTGGATGTCCTCATCCCACAGAAATGTGACTTGGAAGCTTTACCAAACCTCCTAATTGGTGCACTTTGGGGAAATAATGCTTCTACGGGGCACAGCATAGGAAGAAGGAATGAGGAGGCTCTCAGTGACAATTCTTCTCAAGAAAGCTTTTACTGGGTTTTACCAGTTTCATTGGCTCTGAGACATGAGGTACAGGGAAGTTTTCCATCTACTGGAAGAAGACTTCTTGTGATCAAGACATTTTCATTCCACATGCTAAGTTTAAGATGCAAAAGATACCACTGTTTACAGATGATTGTGTATGTACAAGGAGTACCTGTGACGTGTTTTTAATTTGGGGCTTGGGTCTGTTCTTCCTTGGTCCATTTGTAGTTTAAAACACTTCTCTCGTATATCTGTAAGTGGAATCTTTTTTAGGTGTGTGTGAAAATAATATTTGGACCTGGAATGGAGGACTAAAGTCTGGATTTAGCTTAGGTAATGCTAAACCAGTCACAAAAATCACAGTCCCAAACAGTTAAAGTGTCAAAGACATTCACTATTTTAGCTGCAGTATGGGCTCTGAAGGCATTGTCAGCCCTGACTGTCCCGGCCCAGCCTACCCCGGGGCTTTCCCCATGCTGCTGATGGCCCAGGACCCCATTTCAGCTCAACCTGGGGCCCTCAGCCCCTTCCCCAGATATGTCGCAGGTGGCCATTTTGAATTGTTTGGATTTCATAGGGTAATCCCTGGCCTGACTTGTCTCATCCCTCTGCCTTCATTCGATGATCACTACACCGTTGATGGGACCTGTCTCTGTCACCAGCTCAGGTGCCATGGGCTGGTTCCTCCTTGGCAAAGACATGGCCAGTGCTGGGGTCACTTGCAGCTCCTGGCTTGTCCTTCTCTCCCTGCTCCCAGAAGGTCTCACTTTTTACTGACCCAAAACCAGATGGTTTCACAGAGTTTTCCATGCTCACTGATATTCTCTATCAGTCTCCACAAAACTGAGTGGGCCTGACATTGAGATTTTGGTAAGACCGTCTTTACAATTAGGAGCAGAAAGGCATAGATTTTGTTTAATCCTACATGGCTCACTGATATTTGTATCTTTTTAGCTCAAGAATAAAACAGAAACTAGTGCAGGGTGTGATCTCTAAAGCTGAATGTGAGTTTAGAACATGCCGTTTCATATTAAATGCAGAATCTGCATCTATAAAATGACATTTGATCATGTTTTCTAAGCACAGGATTAACTTTCCTCATTACGGTCATTCTACAGTACCCTTTCAAAATCTGAAGC
The DNA here is from genome assembly GCF_000687285.1 of Phaethon lepturus. Lineage (NCBI taxonomy): Eukaryota > Metazoa > Chordata > Aves > Phaethontiformes > Phaethontidae > Phaethon > Phaethon lepturus. Next base: position 291 of record NW_010561458.1, on the reverse strand, counting down.
CAGCTTCAAAACATCTCAGTCTTAGGAGTTTTGCATACACTTGGTGTGTGTCTTTTAACTTGGAAAGGCACTTCCCTGCTCTCAGCTGAGTTTATAACGCAACCAAGAAACAGCTCATGTTCAAGAAAAGGGACCAAAGAACAATCATACTTCAAAGAAAATTTAAAAAGCAATCAACCTGAAAGCTCGATAGCAACACTTATATGAAAACTGAGAAAAATCCTTTCAGGTTTTTCTTTTCAGCACACTTAACAACATAGTTAAATCACAGAATCACAGAAACACTAGGTT
>NW_010561457.1:0-25953 GCF_000687285.1 Phaethon lepturus | reverse complement strand
CGGGGCCGGGGCGAGCCGTGCTGTGCCAGGGAGGACAGCGGAGGCTGGGCAACCCCGGCCCCGCCCGTCCCCGCTGCCAGCTCCGCGTTAACGCGCCGCTGCGGCGAGGAACCGGGAGAAAGGAAAGGCCGCCTCGGGTTCAGGATGAGCGGTGTCTGACCTTGACTCCTTTTCTGAAGGGACCGTTAAATCGCGAGATACTTAGTGGAAGGTTTAAAAAAAAAAAAAAAAATCAGCATTTTAATTGTTGGTGCTGGTGCTGGGAAAGCTTCCCTTTCCCGTCAGCGGCGTTCCTGATCCCAAATTAAAATCTTGAGGAAGGATGAGTACTTAGCTCGCTTTTCATTTCATCTCTGTTTATTTTGTTTAATTAGCATTACGGTGCTGAGAATGTCAAGGGCAAATGTTTTGGTTAGTTATTAAACATGGGTACGAGTATAATTCACTGTCTAAAGCAGCTTTCCCTCATGAGAGAGAAACACAGAGGGATGAGAAGACAGAGCACTGTGTCCATTAAGGACTATTAAAAAAGAAGAGGAGGAAGATTCAACCCGCAGATCGGAAAGCGACTGCTGCTACTTACATTTGAGGAAGAACTATAAAATGGGAAGGGAAAAATCAAGCCAGGAAAGCCATCATCCAGTGAATTCATCACAGGGAAAATCTGCCCCATAAGTGCTAATTATTATACTGCTGTTAATATTATTTAGCTTTTTTTCCCCTCTAAGCTTCAGTTTTCTTTCTAAGACCATGCTCTTTCTTCTAACTACAGGAATGTTCTCATTAATTTCAAAAGGTACAGGACTAGATCCTAATGGTTTACACAACTTTCTTCCAAGTTTCATTTCATTCTGTTCATAGTCCTTTAAGGCAGAAACAGAAAGAAAGAATATTATTTATGCTGCAAGCTCCTTGGAGCACAGACAGCATTGCTCTTACGGCTGTTTATAGGAGTTAGCGTATGAGGTCTAGTCCTGATGTCCCAGAGGCATTAGGTTAGAGAACACTTACAGGTGTTGCAACAATTTCTCCTTTTCTCAAGTATTTAGGTGCCACCTCTGTTGAATGAAAACACAACCACCAAAGCTCAGTACCCCGATACGTGAGAGTAGGTCTATCAGAGTGCATACACAAACTGTGTGTTGTTGGCAGAAGTTAGCTGTATTTCTAAGGGCTCTAAGCCATAGGTATTTGTGAACCGACAGATGCCAGTCTGTCATTAATCCTGAAAAAGAAATGCATCACCTTGACCTGTTACTGCTAGAACTTGGAAGGAAATTAGATGTTTGGATTTGGGGGCTTAGGGGGTTGTCTGCATTTTTTTTTTAATGTTTCATATTACTTCAGTAGGTATGTAGCAGGCATTAATATGTTAGACAATTAGTTTGTCTGAGTCATGTTTCTATTGCCTCCCAATTGTAAAATGTTAATCATTGGAAGAAGATAGCAAATACAATAAAAAAAAAATATAAAGGATTCAAAAATTGGTAAAAAAGCATAGGTATGCCAAGCTAAACACACTGTCTCAAAACTGTATGAAATGCAGAACTATGGTTCTGTTAGAGTATTCCATAAAAAGGAACAGAAAATGTCAATGGTTTACTAGTATATAATATACTCATATATATATACAGTACTATATACTAGTATATAACATACTCAAATATACTAGTATATAGTATACATGAGTATACTATATATATGAAAACTTGGGATGTTATATACAGAAATAGCACTGGTGCCTATAGTTAATCCCTTTCTGTACAAGACTCAATTTGTTTTTCCTTTATTAAACCTTTGCTGTTTGGGCTGGAGTTGCCACTGCAAGATACCTGCCTCAGGTTGTGTCATGGTTTAACCTCAGCCGACAACTAAGCCCCACGCAGCCTCTTGCTCACTGCCCCACGGTGGGACAGGGGAGAGAATCGGAAGGGTAAAAGTAAGAAAACTCATGGTTTGAGACAAAGGCAGTGTAATAGGTAAAGCAAAAGCCATGCACACAAACGGAGCAAAGCAAGGAATCCGTTCACTACTTCCCATGGGCAGGCAGGAGTTCAGCCATCTCCAGGGAAGCAGGGCTCCATCAGGTGTAATGGCTTCTTGGGAAGAGAGATGCCATAACCCAGAATGTCCCTTGACCCCCTCCTTCTCACCAGCTTTATATACTGAGCATGACATCATATGGTAGGGAATATCCCTTTGGCCAGCCTGGGTCAGCTGTCCTGGCCGTGTCCCCTCCCAGCTCCCCGGGCACCCCCAGCCTGCTCGCTGGCAGCCAAGCATGAGAAGCTGGACTGTCCTTGACTGCTCAGCAACACCCCAAAACACCAGCACGTTATCCACATTTTCTCATCCCAAATCCAAAACATAGTGTCACACTAGCTTCTATGAGGAAAACTAACTTTATCCCAGTTGAAACCAGGACAGGTTGACTTTTTTTTTTTTAATTCCAGCTAAAATTCAGTCATATGTAGTCTGAAAAATGCAATATTTTCACTGTCTACCCAAAAAAAAAACAAACCCAAACACAACAGGTTTCTCACTGAGAAGCAGAAAGTTGACATACAGCCCTTCCATACAGAAACCCAACCACAACCTGCACACCGCACTGCAGTTTGCTATGCTTAAGAGACATGTGTTTGCATCTTAAATTCTCCGAAGATTTCATCTGTCGTAAGCGTGCTGCATCCCCTTACAGCTTCTGTGTCTGAATGAACGGCGTACCGGCCATGCTTGGGCATGCTTCAGGCTCCTCCTTCTGGCCACCCACTGTTCCTGAAGTACCTGGGAGAGCCAGCTGTGGGAAGGGAAATGTTCCCCCACCTCAGAGACGTTGTGCTCAAGGAGCACAGGAGAAACAGCCCAAGCGGCAGGACTGCTTGGTCCTAAGGCACCATCAGACATCAAGGGTTCAAGGGTGAGGAAGGCAGCCAAGGCTTCACAGAGGGCTAGGAGGGCTGGAAAGGAGGAGGCAGAGACAGTATAATGTACAAGCAAAGATTAAGTGAATAGAGGCAAAATGGGAAAAGGCAGCAAGGCAAAAACATTAAATAGCAGAGTTCATAACAAAGTAACAAGCACTGTTGCCTCAGAAATTTGTCTTTGACTTAAGGAGTACTGTGACCATCTTTTTTCCTTTGGTGAATAGATATGAAATCAACCGGAGAAGTCTCTGCCCTGCCTCCCTCGGTGGTCAGTCCATGGAAGGAACAGCTAGTGAAACTATTAGTTCAAGTGATAAGGATCTCTTCTGTGTCACTACGAAGACCTGACCTTTGCTGATGGCATAGGTTGCGAGTCAGTGTAATTTCACACAATATGCATTTCCACTGCACAAATTACTGACTTTTGAAATGTATGAATGACTTACCTGGATTCAGGTTTGGAGCTCATGTTGACAATTTAAATCAATTACAAGGATGTTTTTAATATCTGAGATATTACAAGCTTGTTAAATATTCCCAAATATCAGGTGCAAAGCACCCAGATTTATCTTACCACCACTCTAATTTAAAGCATTTCCAACATGTAGTATTTTTCTAAGGTACTTAAGAATGTTATAAAATTAAACATTGTAGTAGTTTATTTCTAAAATGACACCCCATTTCTCAGAGAAACATTTTTTCTTAGGATAACACTATGTCAGCATTTACCCTTTCTTTGTTGTTTTTTCTCCAGTTTGTGTTTTGACTATTATAACTTTTTTTTAAATTTCCTTTCTCTATGACTTCTCTATTTTTCTTTTGGCACTCTCTCTCTTTTGCACATTGAACCGCTACATCCGTACGCCATAGACTCAAAGAATAATTTAATCTGGAAGGGGACCTTGAGAGGTCATCTAGCCCAACCTGCTGCTCAGTACCAGGTCTAATAGAATCAGGTTGCTTAGGGCTGTGTCCACTTGAGGCTTGAACATCTCCAAGGATGGAGATCCCACAGCCCCTCTGGGCCCTGGTGCCATGGTGTTTGGATGCCCTCCTGGTAGAAAAGCTTTTCCTGATATCTAATCAGAATTTACTGTGTGCCAACTTTTCCCTATCACTTTGTGTTTCATCACCACTCACCTCTGAGAAGAATCTGGCACCATCATTTTTGTGTCCTCTGGTCGGGAAGTAATAAGGTCTCCTTGATCGTTTACTTCTCTGAACTGAACCAACCCATGTCTCTCAACATCTTCTCATACATTGAGTGCTCTGACCACCATTGCCCTGTTCAGGATGCACTCCAGTATGTTAATAACTTTCCTGCACTGGGAAACCAAAGTTCTGGACGCAGCACTCCAGAAATGGTCTCCCAAGTGCTGAACAGAGGTGGCAGATCACCCTGCTGGACCTGCTGGCTACATTCTGGCTAAGGCCGCCCAGGATGCTGTCGGCTACCTTTGCTGCAAGGGTGCATTGCTGGCTCTTGTTCAACTTGCTGCCCACCTTGCCCACCTTGACCACTTGTTTTGTGCAGAGCTGCTTCCTAGCTGGTTACCACCATTCCAGCCTGTACTGACGCATGAGGTAATTCCCCCCAAGGCGCAAGATTTGAATTTTTGAATTTTGTGAGGTTCCTGCCAGTCCTGCCCTCTCCAGTGCATTGGCTGCTCCCTCTCAAGCTCAGTGTTGTCTGCAGATTTGCAGAGAGTACTCCTCATGCTGTCATAAGTCACAGCTGCAACAACTGCACACCTAGTCAAGGGTACTTCCAAGTCAAAGAGCTGACGAGATTGACCTGAACGTGATAGACGCTGCATGAGGAAAACTGAGGGAGACAAGCCTTTTCCCGCTGCAGGCGCGAACAAGGCTCTTACCTGAGAGCGGTAACAAGCATTCGAAGCCCAGTCCCGTAGGTACCTCGCTGCTTGCTACCTCTATTGCCAATTCTTTGCAGGGTCAATAGGAAGAGCCGTGCAGCAGTGGTCCCCTGAGAAGGTTCCAGCCCTGCAACCTTCAAACAAGTATCCATGCAAGCAAGATGTTGATTTCTGCAGGACTTCTTCCATTATGCATAGCATCTCAGGACTAGACCCTGCGATAATAGCAGTAGTACTGAGGCAGCAGTTCAGTTGTCTTTCCCTGAAGTGGGTTAAGGTCTGAATTATGCATGGCTTGAGGTCGCTGCTGCCAGCATCCTTGCTTTTAAATTGGATTCTCAATCCAAATAGCACCCAAACTGGGAAGTACATCACCACCTAAGAGCTACTGCATTTTCCTTAACCATCGTGAACCCGTCACTATGCAGCAGAAGAAAACCTTTAGGTTCTCAGTACTGGTTTAGTACTGGCCACAAAGTACACAGCCACTGAGGAAAAAAAGAGGCAGATACTGAAAAAGCATGGAAAAATTTTATCCTCAGTAGAAATAGAAACTAGTGTTATTTCCATTCAAGAAAACAAAATGTCATTTGAAGACTGCGATGAAACTGAATATGAGATATTAAAGAAAATAAAAAAGGTAAGTAGAAACTACTCTTTGCAACAGGTGGTAGATACACCAGGGGAAAATGTATGGTTAAGCTAGTAACACACAGAAAATTCAATGTATGGTTAAGCTAATGACACACAGAAAATTCAATGTGACTGATTTATCTAAAACTAAGAAGATGAGCATCATTACCGAAAATTTTAATATCTGTTTTTTTCTGCAGAGGCTGGGATTGTAAAAATGTTATCTCCTGATGTATCATCACCTCATCTGGTCAAATGAGCTACTGTGAAACCTCTCAGACACCATATCTGAGAAAGCGTATTTGTTCTGCCTGTTGATGCCTGTTGGAATTTCTTTCACAATGTTTTGAATCTTTCCCCAAATTGTTGTCATTTGTACATCTGACTGAGTGCATTTCCTCACTCATATATTTCAACACTTCTCATATGCCCTCGAGCATCAACAGAAATGCATTTTTCATTGGCTGGATTGATGTTGCTTTTTTTTTTTCATTGCATTTGTAACGTGACATTCATTTTTGTTTTCGTTTGCGTATTTTTTGTCTCCTGGTACTCCACTTAAAATGGCAAAGTGTTTAGAGGGAGCAAGCCGGTTCATTTTATTCCACTGTATTAAGATAGTGCCTCTAACTGCAATGTTAGAGCTAATCTAATAAAAATTAATTACAAAAATCAGCCTTTGAAAAAAGGGATATATGGGAATTTACAAAACACAGCAAGAAGTCAGGATTTGCACTAGATCTATGCACCTTGATTACTTTGGTTAATGTGAAAGTCACCTGGAAAGCCATTCCTACCCAGCATCCATACTGCGGATCTAGCTCCCCTGCTAGCGGGAAGGACAGCCAAGGCTGGAAGTTTTGCTGCTATTCCAGGTGTGAGACCGATTCCAGGTCTGTGTTCCCTCGGGCTTTTACCTTCCTGTGGTCCTTTTGGCACGACAAATACCAGGCACAAGACATCCCGCAGCAGCAGTCCTGCAGTTCTCGCTTCCTAAACTCCAGCCCTTTAGTCTCCTTACACTTCCTCGCTTTCTGTCTTGCCCTTAAGTAGAAATGCAGATGAGGAAGGGCTGCTAATGCTTGTTGAGGACAATCCTGGAGGCTAAATCTAAATATCCCTTCTTCCCCCCCCCTCCCCCCCCTTAGTAGTCTAGCAGGGCTATTGTTTTATTATTATATGGGAGAATTACAGTCATACTCTTTGCACTGCCTTCAAGCAAATTGTTCAGAACTTTCTCCTAAATGAGGTAAAGGACAGTCTCCTGGCTGGTTTTTTGGATACTCTGAGAATCTACAATACGTGTTTTAGACCCATCCTATTTCTTGTAATCTCCTCTTCTATTAGATTAACTTCACGCATGTTTAACATTTAAGAAAAAGAAAATTGAGACCTAACAGTTCCCTTTCCTCCTGCTCCCTCCTCCACATTGTACACTCACCATTTGTTTTTAGCCAAGAAGTGGTGCTTCTTGGCTAACACAGCTCCAGTTGCTATGTTGTTCATATTAAGACTGCCAGTAAAAGATTTTCATTTGGCTTCTCTTAGTCATATAAGAAGTAGTAAAAATAAAAGTAAAGGGAAGCTTGCAGTCAGAAATACAGCCAAGAAAGGCTTGCAGTGAGCAGTCTTAAGAACTTAAAATAAATTCTTAAAAGTATTAAATACAAAGCTTCAGCAAATAGGGCAAATTTTTAGAAGACTGAGAAAATAGTGGATGTTAATTAGGACATTTCTCTAGATCTATTTTTAAGAGTTTTGTTCATCAAAATCCTTCATTTTCATAAAGAGACAATACACACAAAGTCAAGTTTTACAATTTAAAACCAGAAAAATGAATTTACGTTTGAGCCAAAAAATCAGCTTGAGCCAAAAAAAGAAAAAAATCTTATGGAAGATGACTGTTACACTTTTTTTTTAACGTGTGCATCTCTCCGCTAGCTGGTGAGGGAAATTGCTCAATCCTGTAGTCCGCTTAACCTGGGTAATGAAAATCCAGTGGTAACCTCACCAAAAAAACAATGAGTCACTTTTCCTAAGTCTGTTTACCACAGTCCTGTGGTTCTTCCTTCACTGGATGTCTCCACATTAAGAACTACAGAGAATGAAGGAGGCTGGCATGGTCTATTGAGAGATGTCAAGGCACTTTTGATGTCTTAAAGATCCTTGTTCACTTGAAGTAAAACATTAGTTATGAAAGAAGGGACCATAGAGCTGGTGAAGAATGTGAAATTAGTAGAAATAATAGTACAATGCAAGTTACAAAAATTAAATTTGTCATTCAAAAGACAGGAGTAGCTCACAACGATGTCCAGTGTATTAAATCTACCTTCACTGGTGCACAAATCATGTACCATTCAACTACTGATTGAGAGAAAAGCCATATGTCAGATACGGTATATGATAGATTGAAGAAAAATCACTTTGACTAGCATGAAAATTAAACCCAGTCCCAGATTCCTTGCATACCCCAAACCCTTATTCATTTGAGTAGGTGAATACATTAGGAATGCAGACTAGGTGCAGAACGAGTACTGGTAATAAATATCCTATACCTTTTTGCAGTACCATTTCATTCCCCTTTCTCCCCTTTGCAACCCCTTGAAATATTTGTGTTCTGGTATTGCTTTTTAAAAATCAATAAATAAAAAAATACATGTTCCTTTTCCATTTCAGGAGTGCAGGGGTGCACTGAGATTTTCCCTTTTCTTTTATCACTAACAGAAACATTACACAATCCCCACAGCTTTATGTCCTTCTGGGACCACAGCGGGATGGCAGACAGCTGCTGGCACCCGCGCTGCTGGTTGTGCCCTGCTGCTGGAGTCTTGGCTATAGGCAGCGTATGCAGAGGCAGGCTAAGAACAGATGTCTGTGGTATGCTGCTCCTTTTGAGATGAGCACTTATAGACCTTCTGCACCGTGCACCCCTCCGTCTTCAAAACGTGGGTTGGAAACTGCCTTTCTGTTTTGAGTAGGATTCAGCTGTTTGAGGAGCCCCGTCCACGTGAAGAATGGAGGAACCGATTCACAAATGGGTGCAGCCTGCATGTGTGAGGAGCACGAGGGAGCGAGGGAGCCGTGTGCTGGGTGCTTGCCTTCGCATGAAGACGACTGCAGGTCGGCAGTGCGGGTCTGGGGTCTGAGCGGAACAGGTTCCTCGGCCGCGTTGCACCTTCTGTCTGTCTCTCTGAAAATGGCATTTGGGATCCAAAAACTGACTAGAAACAGTGACTCTATAGCAAAAACAAATTAATTCCCAGCACTGTGAAAGAAGGGCGTGAGACAGGAGTTGGTTGGAAGAGCTTGTTCTTCTTTCTAGCCTACATCAACTCCTATCCCACTACCCTGCCTTCTCCCTTGAATAGTGTGCCTGACAGGGAAGTTCTCCATGTGAATGTCAATGATTTTACAGCAGTTTTGGGTCAGCCTCTCATCTATGGCAATTCACTTCACATTGTTTTGGTAAAGCGCAGTGACATAAATGTACCCTGATACAAAAGAAAGTGCAATCTGGCCTCTGTTGTGCTTAATAGCACCAATTCCCACTCTGGAAAGAGTATTCACATGCTTTAGGTTAGACATGTCTTCAGTGCCTTGGCAGACAGAGGCAGATGTTTTCCTCTTTGTGCTCCATCTGGCAGAGAATAGGTCTGGAACCAGCCTCACAGGCTGCCAGAAGAACGTTAGCAGAAAGCAGAAACTTTTAAACACTGCAGAATTTGGCCTGACTATTACCAATGAAAACAGAAATTAATTTCAAAGTATTTACCCACAATTCTCCACTCCTTGCTATTTTAAGTGAGTTACTCTGTTTTGTTGTCTACAACCACCCAAAGTTTAAAATTTATGGGGGATTTTTTGTTTGTTTCATTTCTTTTAAGTTTCAGCTTTAAGGAAATTGTGTGACGTCCTTGAGCATTGGGATCAGATCCAAATTGTCTGTGCCATAATTATTTTCAAACCTTGCTGAATTGTGTGACAACTTTTGCTTAACGCCAGTATTTCTGTTTAGCACATAAGCATCAGATGGTGCTATATATGAACAAATGTACGTGGACATGATAAACTAGCATCTCCATATTGACTTGGAGTGACTCCATGTCCCTGGCTTCAAAACTATGCAAATTAAGGTTTGTCATACTGAATTTGTCTCCTTTTCCCACTCCAAGAAAGAACCAAGGAGAATGTGCATTTCAAAAGGTAGTAGCAAAACGTGTTGGTTTTTCTAATTCATTTTTTAATTAAAATTAATGAATTCTGTGGAAAGAATAGTACTTCACATTGAGGGGAGAACACAAAAGAATTGTGTTGTGAGAATTAGAAAGAGCCATGGAATTTGGAGAGAGTAATTTCTGTCAAATATTCAGTGGCCTTCCCATCTCTAAGGACTTTAAAATGATGACTCTGACTTCCAATTTAAGCATTGGCTTATTTCTTGTATTATTGATACATACGCATTTATTCTTGCTTTTGGTGGCTGTTACATTTGCATTTGGGAACTTTAAAAGACAATGTAATAGGTAGCACGAGTTTAATAAGGTTTTCTGAAAGCTCCTGGATCAGGCTGACCTTTCATACTTAGGAGGATGGAACTCTGCCTTTTCCTTACTTCAGAACTATCAGAGTCACAGAATAGTTTGTATTGGAAGGGACCTTTAAAGGTCATCTCATCCAACCCCTCTGAAGTGAGCAGGAGCATCTTCAATTAGATCAGGTTGCTCAGAACCCCGTCCAACATGACCTTGAACGTTGCCAGGGATCTACCACCTCTCTGGGCAACCTGTGCCAGTGTTTCACCACCCTCATTGTCAAAAATTTCTTCCTTACATCTAGTTGAAAGCTGCCCTCTTTTAGTTTAAAACCATTAACCGTTGTCCTATTGCAACAGGCCCTGCTAAAAAGTCTTTCCCCGGTTTTCTTATAAACCCCTTTTAAGTACTGGAAGGCTGCAAGAAGGTCTCCCTGGAGTCTTCTCTTCTCCAGGCTGAACAACCCCAACTCTCTCAGCCTATCCCCACAGGAGAGGCATTCCATCCCTCTGATCATTGCTGTGGCCCTCCTCTGGACCCGCTCCAACAGGTCCATGTCTTTCCTGTGCTGAGGGCTGCAGAGCTGGACGCAGGACTCCAGGTGGGATCTCACCAGAGCGGAGCAGAGGGGCAGAATCCCCTCCCTCAACCTGCTGGTCACACTTCTTTTGATGCAGGCCAGGATATGGTTGGTGTTCTGGGCTACGAGTGCACATTGCTGGCTCATGTCCAGCTTTTCATCCACCAATACCCCCAAGTCCTTCTCAGCACGGCTGCTCCCGATCCCTTCATCCTCCAGCCTGTATTGATACTGGGAGTTGCCCCGACCCAAATGCAGGACCCTGCAGTTGGCCTTGTTGAACCTCATGAGGTTCACACATGGGCCCATTCCTTGAGCTTGTCCAGGTCCCCCTGGATGGCATCCTGTCCCTCAGGCGTGTCAACTGCACCACTCAGCTTAGTGTGGTCTGCAAACTTGTTGAGGGTGCACTTGATCCCACTGTCTGTGTCAGTGATGAAGATATTAGACAGCACTGGTCCTAACACAGACCCCTGAGGGACACCACTCGTGGCCAATCTCTGTTTGGACATTGAGCCATTGACCACTACCAATGTAACACAAAACACTGTGTTTTTTCTTCAGAAAAAGAGTACAGAGAACTTACTTACAAAACAAAAAAAAAACCCAAGAGCCTTCCAAATCCCTTTGCACTGCTAGCTGTGAGGAAAGCTGATGAAAACTTGAGGAAGTAATAGGGAGAAATTCCATTTCTCTCTGTTAGGAAGGCTGGAGCAGAAGCTGAAGAAGGGTGGGGATTAAATGTCAAGGATCCTTAACAGAAATTTTAAAAATAAAAAAACCCAGAACACCAGTAATACCTACAAAATGATGAAAAGAATGATTATGTACATGGATGTATTCAGAACGTGCAAGAAGCCGCAGCAAGGTTGAACTGCTAAACTGAAACTGTGGAAATGTCAATGCAGTACAATGGGATTTATAATCCCTATGACAATGTTAAGGGCAATCAGTTGTAGAAACCCAGATACGCTCATGTATTACCGAATTCAAAGGTTTGGATACCTGATAGTCTGTGGGCTGTGACAGGCATGAATAAGATGGATTACACGTAAAGATGCAAAAAAATGATGCTTATATAATAGGCATATCATATATAAAAAGTAACATTTAAAGGAGGCTGGAAAGAGCAAAAGGAAACGTGGATACAGTTCATAGTGTGATCAAACTGTGAGTATGAGGCTTTAAGAAGAATATAGGCTAGGATAGATAATAGCTGCAAGGCATCCGAAGTTGTCAGAGCAAAGTCTAATACTAGTGAAAGCTATAACTCAGTTCGAAGCATAAACAACCCCAGCATAAAAAAGCAGCACTAGAATGTATACGCTAGCATCAGAGGAGATACCACACCCAATAACATCGATACCGTAAATATGAGAATGACAAAACTGAGAGAAGCAATGGGACTAAGCTCATACCATGACAATGAGGCGCTATGAAGTGGGAGGGCATAGAATATTTATAGGAGGAAAGACATTGAAAACTGCAAAAGATATGGGAAGACACCAACCCACAATTTAAATAATATATATGTCGAGCAAAAGAGGCAGAATGAAGGAGATGAAATATCATGCAATAACGCATCCAGGTCACCTAGAAACCCACTGAACAGTCTTGAATGAAATGCTATTACTGGGGGATTATTCCATATTTCTTTATGTGGCATCAGCAATAAAGAAAGTTGAAAAAATTGAGTCTGCATTTAGGTAAAGGTGATTAAATTTTATTTTAAATCTAAAGTTGAAATCAGAACAGCTGTTACCACCATAAAAACTACCAGCACACAAGGAAGAAAACATGCTAGAATCCAGTGTGACTATTCACTAGCTTATTAACACATTTTGTTACTTTTTGTGTCAAGCTTTCAGAATACTAGGCAATGTGGCATTGTCTATAGGATTATCAGCCATATAAATTCTTCACATATCCACCAAATAAATTTAAAAGGCAGTATAAAGAAAACTCTGCAGGTGAGATATTTGCAAATCTTTCAAGGTTCTGAAAGAGAAAGTACAAAAGAGGGGTGATGCTACCAGCACTATCTTTGCTTTAAACTTCCTTGATGTTTAAAATAAAGGTGCTTAGAATAGCAGTTTAGTACTAAGAAATTAAATGTATTTTAAAATATTTAATTAAAAACTGAAAATTATTATTTTAATGCATTTGCATACCCAAGGACATAAAAAATAAGGTAAAAATATATGGGGGATTAAAATGGAATGATAAAATTCAACAGTCTTCAGGTCCTTTGAAGATAATTTAGTATTGATAGACATTGATAGAATGAGGGACAGGAAGGAACCCATTCCAGAAATAGGAATTTTCTTTCTCAGGGGAACAACAACTACAGACTGTTTCCAGTAACTTCTTATCTTATGAGAATGAGGCCAAGAAATAAGGTCCAAACTCTTACCAGAAGAGTCATCTCACTGAAGCAGCCAAAGGAGACAAAAAGGGAGCAGAATATAAGTGAGGAATATTAGTATTAGCATTCTGTATGTTGCATATGCCAAATTTCTGGAAGGCACATTTAGGCTCCCTTTCTATATGCTGAAGAGATCAGTGTAATGAATACTTGATTTCCTTTTGGAGGTACCATGAAGTCTAAATGACATTTTTACCCATCTTCTATCTCAAGCTCGTATAGTTTCTTACAATAGCCATCTAGAAGATGATAAATTGATAGATTCCAAGATACTGTAATTGGAACAATATACATTTTATACAGCCAGAGAAGAGGATAATGCAGGAGAAACATTTAATTAGGATTATTTTATATTTTATTGGTTGAGTAATTATGAGTTGTTCTATTTCATAAAATGAGGCTGCTATATTATCCATATTCTGCTATATTATCCATTTTATCACTGTCACAGAAATACAGCAACAATATCCGATGCTGATTTGTTGGTCCAAAGTCTTTCCACAGCAGATCGTGGTGCACTATTCCTAAGAGCTGGATGTTGACTGGTCTAAAAACAGACTTGCAAACATCCTCAGTAATTAGGTATTTCTTCTACTGACTGTATACTCTAAGAAGCTCATGTTTGTTATTTACTGCTACCTGCATACTGAATAATTACACTCAATAAACTGTTTCCTGCTGTGCCTTTCTCAGATGGTTGGATAAGATTAGTCACAGCAGAAGGTACCTTCATCCTTTTAAAAAGGCAATCTATTTTTTCCAGAAACATAGGCATTCATTTAGATGAGGGAACTGCCTGATAATCTATATTGAGTTGCAGTGGGTTTTTTTAATCACCTTTTTGCATACCTATTGGTTGTGGGAAACAGTGTAAATAAAGGGAAAATTTCTTATTTCATGGTTTTACTTTACCTTCAAACGTATGTACGCACATGCATATAAAACACATACAACATCCATGTAATATGCTTAAATATAATCTGCCTGTAAATACATATGTATGCCACACATAATTTAAGTGGATGAAGTAAAGAGTAACTGTCAGAAATTCATATCCTTCTGTCTTGGTAAAGCCCCAGATGTGTGCATGATGTAGAAATAATATGAATAGCGTTGATCCCCACTGTTCCCTTCAATTTACTGTGGTGCAAAATCAAACATTTAATTTAAACACTGGTAAAAATTAATGTCTGCACTTGAGCAGGGAGGTCCTAACATAGCAACATGTATCCAGCAGCAGGACCTGCCGAAGGCTCCTGTTTAACTCTATGTCATTTTTTTGGTAATTGCATTCACAGGCAGTGAGATTTAGTATAACTCTAACATCTAGCTCAGGATAAATAAATCAGAAGATATGGGTCTGTATATAAATGGCAAAACTTTTCATGATTGACTATAAATTATGTAACTGTCTATTAATACGGAACTCCTAAAACAAGTAAGAACAGATACCTTAGGCTCTTCGAAATGCCTAAGCTCCCTTTGTGAAGTGAAAGTAAACTTTAGGTTTTTTGCAAGTGGGATTGTCATTGGGTTGCTACTATCCCTGCTCATTTTAAAGGTGTGGGATGAAAAGCATATCCCATGGGGCAAGCTGAGAGGGTTTTCAGTGCCTTAAATGAATCATTATTACTATATCTTCTTGTGAACAGCTTGGTACTCTAGTCCCACTCAGGTAAGTTTAGCCACGTGAAGTACAACTATTAGCAGGAATCCTGGTATTGCTCCCGCAATCACACTTTGTCTGTCAGCCAAGCTTCTGTTGTAAAAGTTGATCTAATAGTTTTAGACTTGAGCATTGTGCATAGATTGCTATCAAGTGGTTACAATAAAGAAATAGATTACAGTGCTTAGCTCTGAAATTTGGTGTAGAAAAGATGAATTGTCATTTCTGTTAAGCATCAGTCTCTGAAACAGTTCTGTCTCTCAGACCAGAGTACTTCTTAAATGCTCTTCCCTATGTTAGAATTCTGCAAGGCAAAGATACAAGTACTTTGATCAAAGGTAGTGTCGCAACATGGGCTCATCAGCACTTCTTTTTTTTTTAATGGCAGTAATTTTGTGCAAATAGGAGAGTGTGCAGATGTTTTTATATGTACCAGCGGTAGTTACATGTACTATCAATGGTAGGCTTATTAATATATCTTTTCAAGGTTTATAATGTACTAAATCCTTTAGCAGCTTCACACATCTGCCATTTAATTACAAACAACCGCTTACCAGAGGAATATTTCATTCTTTCAGCCCCCAACATTAAAGATCTCATCAGACATTTACCTTGTCAAAAGCCAAGGCTGGACTTGCTATATCCATCTTCAGTACTGTGCAGTTGGTTTGGGACTTTTTTTAGGTTGACTGGACACTTGACATCTGCAGCTCATCTGGGTTCCTTTATCCAGGTGGCATCAATCTACCCTGCAATTATGTGCTTAATGCCTCTGGAAGCAAATTCATTCCCAGTCTCCAGCCAGGTCAGAGCTTGGGAGGTCTCTGGGTATCACTTTAAAATCATTTGGTTGGCTGTCAAATACTCATTCATATAGTTGAAGTGGCTTAAAAGTATTACTTACTTAAATTGTTTCTTGTAGATATGTACAATTAGACTCATCATAACAAGGGGCCTGAGTCTGCTCAAGCTAATTTTAATGGCAAAACCCCAGTTAACATCACTTGAAAGAATACCAAGTCCTGGTGGCTTTGCTAGTGCCTGTGTATACACACACAGGAATTGCTTCATCCATCACTGACACTCAGCTGTCACTGTCTGTCTAGAATAGGCATCATCACCATTAAAATATTGTTTTATATTTTGCCTTTAAGAGCAATCCCCAGATTTCTTGCTGGATTTGTGGTTGCTATTTTATATTTCCAGTGTTATAATGTCCTTAAGTGTACATCTTCCAATTTGATATATGCTGCTTTCTCTGGAAAAAATAAAATAAAATTAATCTCTTCTCGACAAAGAATGCTATTTTCTTTCAGTGGGTAAAAATAAGTACAAATAAAGTAACTATGTCTGATTATATGAATCCTAATGCTGGGAGATAAGGGTTCTATTTAGTTCCCTGTAGAATGAGGATAAATGTGGTCAAAGGATTTGCTCTGAGCATCGTGTGCATGTTGGGGTTCTCCTTAAAGCATGGAAGAAGAAATTCTCCATCATCACTCTGGGCAGCTTTACAATTATGGGTTTAGTCTTGTGCTGAAGAGAAAGAGGAAAAATGACCCAAGAATACTGCTAGGTGAAGACATCCCCATCTAGCTCTACAGGCCCATCTCAGAACTAGTGTGGCCAGCAGGAGTAGGGAAGTGATCGTGCCCCTGGACTCGGCACTGGTGAGGCCGCACCTTGAATCCTGTGTTCAGTTTTGGGCCCCTCACCACAAGAAGGTTGTTGAGGTGCTGGAGCGTGTCCAGAGAAGGGCAATGAAGCTGGTGAGGGGTCTGGAGCACAAGTCTTATGAGGAGCGGCTGAGGGAACTGGGGTTGTTTAGTCTGGAGAAGAGAAGGCTGAGAGGAGACCTTATCGCTCTCTACAACTACCTGAGAGGGGGTTGGGGCGACGAGGGGGTTGGCCTCTTCTCCCAAGTAACCAGCGATAGGACAAGAGGAAATGGCCTCAAGTTGCGCCAGGGGAGGTTTAGATTGGATATTAGGACAAATTTCTGCACTGAGAGAGTGGTCAAGCATTGGAACAGGCGGCCCAGGGAGGCGGCGGAGTCCCCATCTCTGGAAATATTCAAAAAGCCTGTGGACGTGGCAGTTCAGGACATGGTTTAGTGGGCATGGTGGTGTTAGGTTGATGCCTGGACTCAATGATCTTGAAGGTCCTTTCCAACCTTAATGATTCTGTGATTCTGTGATTCTATACTTACAGAAGGGGTGCAGATGCTGGTTATCAAGCTGGTGGCTATGGCTGCAGCCTCTGACAAGGCTCAGGGTGTCACACATATGAAGGAGGCATAAATCCATTTTGCCCTTGCTAGAGATGGCTTTTTGTTGGAGGGACAATGCAGAGCATCCTGCAACAGCAGGGTGAGGAGACATGCCCCTCACGTGCAAACCCCAGCACGAGGCTCTTGGGCAAGCAGACGCACCAGCTTCAGGGAAGCGGCTCTCGGGAAAGCGTCCAACAGCACACGAGGTGCAGGGTGGAAGCCCTCACAGCAGCAGGCAGGGCTTTCACTACTTGGGGAGGAAGATCTGTTTTAAAAATCCAGCTGTGACCAAAATAAAGGAGTGTTTCTCTATAGTCACTTGTCTGTTGTCTCAGTTCTCATGTTGCAACTTTTACTGGAGTTTTTTGGGTTTTCTTGTTTTTTATGTGAACCTTGCTGTGTAGTAATTAGCCTTCATCTGAAAATTAGAAAGGAGCTTTTAAGCTCTCAACCTCAGCTCCACAGGGTTAGGTATTATCACTTACTGCTCTGATGTCTATTTCAAATGTTTCTTTTTTCTTTTAAACTTTCCTTCTTTGCAGCTGAAGGAGACACTCTTGACTTCATTTTCTACTCCACTAAATGAAGAGTAACACATTTAAGATTAACTGCATGTGAGGTCAGGCAGGCAGAGCAGCCAGCGTTCCCATGACTTTGGACACCAGATGGTCTCTAGGAAAATGTTATGACTTATCATCACATTTTAGTCCCAACTATAATGAGTTTAGAGAAAATAGTGTGATAGGAGCCTGGGACTTAAAAGGAGAGCCAAGTAAAATATAAACAACCATGCTGGCTGTTGACATCAGGCAATGCTCATAGTCACTCACTGAGATGGGAACTTGCAATGTTCTTCAGCAACCTATCATTTTTAAAAGGTTTTTTGCAAGAGTTTGAACTTGCATCATAATGAAAACAAGTCATGAATGAAAAATTATTATTTCCTGATTTGATGTCTCCTATGATTTGCTATTTACAACACATTTGTCGTGGTTTAGCCCCAGCCAGCAACCAAGCACCACGCAGCCGCTCGCTCACTCCCCCACGGTGGGACGGGGGAGAGAATCGGAAGGGTAAAAGAGTAAAAGTGAGGAAACTCATGGTTTGAGATAAAGACAGTTTAATAAGTAAAGCAAAAGCCGCGCACGCAAGCAAAGCAAAACAAGGAATTTGTTCACCACTCCCCATGGGCAGGCAGGTGTTCAGCCATCTCCAGGGGAGCAGGGCTCTGTCACGCGTAATGGTTTCTTGGGAAGACAGACGCCATAACTCCAAACGTCCCTCCACCCCTTCCTTCTTCTTCGTCCCAGCTTTATATACTGAGCATGACGTTATATGGTATGGAATATCTCTTTGGCCAGCCTGGGTCAGCTGTCCCGGCTGTGTCCCCTCCCAGCTCCCCGTGCACCCCCAGCCTGCTCGCTGCAGGCCAGCACGAGAAGCTGGACTGTCCTTGGCTGCTCAGCAACAACTCAAAACATCAGCACCTTATCAACATTTTCTCATCCCAAATCCAAAACATAGCCTCACGCTAGCTTCTGTGAAGAAAATTAACTCTACCCTGGCTGAAACCAGGACAACATTTCAAAGGTATGGTTCAGGATTTCAATTAAAGGTTGGTTATACATTTTCTAGTTCCTGCTTTTGTGAAATGTAGTAGTTACAGGTAGCATTCAAATAGTTTTGAGGGCTTATCATGGGATTTTGTGCTAATTAATTCAGGAGTATGTTCTTCAGTGTAAATATATAATTGAGGTTTCCAACATTTTGTCTGCCAGAGTGTTTTGAAAGTGTCCACTTGGATCTAACAAAAACTAAATGTATCCCTCACTTCAGTAGGAAATACATTATTTATAAAAGGTTGGGTTTGGCTCCTCTGAGTAATATCTTAGATCCGTCTACTCAGGAAATCTTTTTTAAAGCCTTTTTTTTTTTTAAACCAAGTACCTACCTAAGTTGCCTTTTTTTTTCCTTGTCTCATTTGAAACGCAGCCATAGCAAAGGTGATTATCATACATTATGGAGCACTAAATTGGTATTACTTAATTGACTTTGAAGCTATTTACCAGTTGCTCACATCTGAAGAGGAAGCTAAAGGTATATCTGCTTGCTTTCTTTTTGGAAATCAAATCAGAATTAATGGTGTAAAATTAAAAGATCAGAATTAGATAAAAGGAAACATTTCTTACTGATAAGCAATTAGATAATGGAAAAATGCTTTCTACTGATGAACCTGAGTCACCTTCATTAATGGCATTCAAAAAGAAGTTAGATACATTTCTTGTCAGCTTACTGTACAGGAACATCATGCTCCACTCAGGAGGTCATACTGCATGATCTGAGAAATCTTCTCCAGCTGAATAATCAAAGGTTTTACAAGAATCAGAAATCATTACAGATCAGTGAGTTTTCTTCATTATTGTTCAACTGGAATATACTGATTTGCCACAAATACTATTTAAAATAATCTCAGCATCTCTCATTTGGATAAGTAAAAACTTTTGTAGTCCTTCTACATGAGCTCACTGCTTTCATCCAGATTCCTGACATAAATTAAGGGGCCCCGAACTGTGGTATGTGTGTACTACTAGTGGTACAGAGACAATTCAGAAAAGGAAGATGGCCTGACATAAAAAGCTTCACCACGCCGCATGCTGCCTGCTAACATCACCGCTTCTAATGGTGAGAGTTTGCAAAAAAAGCCTGCAAAGTTTAAATGTAATATACTGGCTATTCTTGCTATTACCATCTCCTACATTCTAAAAAGTGCTATATTATATTTGCTAATATCCCATACATTTAGAACTAAATACGTAAGAAAATAAAGGAGTATGGGAGACTTGAGAAATTTTCTTATTCTTTTTGTTAACTTAGGTTCTACATTAGTGACTTAAAACCTCTTTGTCAGTTAGAATACAAAATTTACACAGAATAGTAGCGTTTCCTTGGGATGATACTGTAATGGTTTTTTGTGTGTTACAGCGATACGACAGAGTTACCTTTCTGAAAGCTTACATATCTGCTTTTCTTTCCATAGGCTTTTGTATCCATAACTTTTACAGCCTGGTACCATGCTTAGAAAAATTAATTGTGTGTACTAGCTTAGTTATTCTTTTCAGCTACTCGGTAAGCAAGAATTCAAACTTGGACTTCTATGTGAACACGCAGTTTTTGTCTTCACATCAGGGGAAATCCTTTTTAAACACTTACCTCTCGGACTGTCTGTTTATATAAGAGAAAGCCCAGATATATTTGCAAAAATATGATTTTGTTTTTGTTCAATATGATATAAGGTAGCAATTACATGACTTTGCATGACAACATCATTTTCTCATGTTTGTTTGTTGTATATAGTAAGAAGTTCCAACTCCATTAACTTATAGTAGATACAACATGAGCACACAGAAAAATAAAAGATACAAACAGAGCTAAGTTTTCACTGAAAACAGGGCTATATATTAGCAACTCAAGGAAAATTCAGACGTTTTCCTCAGTTTTGATTTTTAAATGCAAGATTGTCTCCCTGTTTTTATCTGCCTTTCTGACTTGCAGGACCAGAGGAGATACAGGAAAGTATATTCTCCAATGCACAATTGTGGACTGGGTTGTGCCAAGCCAGGAAGACTTGCCCCATTTGAAGACTGAGAAAGTCCACTGAAACTTCAAAAGGCCGTCATTTCTCCTGTAAAAAAAAAATTGGTCTATAATGCCGTATCCACTGTCAGAACTGAGCAGCCAAGCCGGCACTGAAAGGAAAGTCAAGGCAAAGCAAAAGACTGGATTTACCTATCAGGAAAATCAGTTCTGGGAAAAGAGGAAATACTTTCATCTCAGCCACTGAAGGAGGCTGGGGACCTCCCCAGGCTGGCTGCTAGCCCCCGTGGCAGGGAGGGACCCACCGCAGCTGCCCGTCCCACTCGTCCCTCTCCCGAGTCCTACCTCCCCTACACAGGCTTCACACCCCGCCTCTCCTTTGGCAGCACAACCACTTACTTACCGAGGGAAGACTGCTGCCCCGGGCCGTGGGCCGGGGGTAGAAACCTCCTTCCTTTTTTCTAGATGAGCCCCAGGTTGAGAAGTTACTCAAAGCAAAGAACCCCCCTCTGAGAGATACTCGGTGCCTCCTGGGCACACAACTGCGGTTTGCTTGCCTTTGTGTTTGTACAGCGTAGGAAACTGCTCCAAGGAGCAGAATCGACGATGTTCAGCTGCTCATTAAACCTGGCATTCACTACTGCACGTATAACATTTTTATAGGCAAATGTATTATTTACGTGGCTCTGAGAGTGAGATGTATTATTTGATCTATACGCTAAATACTACCTTGCAATACCTAGAGTTGCAGACACTTTAGCAGCTTTACTGAATCTGAACTTGAACATGGTTACTTCTGCTTTCTTTTCGATTTGAGGAAGATTTTAGGGTAGGAATTACATATGATTTCTTCAGTCGGGGTAGCAGTTCACCTAAGGTCAGCCCTGGAGAAGAGACCCAAACAGTGCAGCCTTTAAAGCACAAAGCTTAAAACAGAATACCTCAAAAAACTAGCATTCTAAATAAATAAAAAAACCCCAAACAATCTGAACACAATTCCTGACTTAAAATGTATTAAGCTAACTGTACTTTTAAGGACAAATGTGAATTACTCTCTGGTAAGCAATTTTCTAAGGATTTTTTTATTTCTTTTACCCAGATGATGCTGGGGCAGGATGATATGATCAAACAAAAATATTATTCATGGAATATACAGAAGATTGGTTTCTCAATGCAAATCTTTAGCTCCATATTTAGAAATAATTGACAGTTTCATATTTTCTTCATATGCATATATACACACACACGCATGTGTGCACATGCACATGCACACAATTAATACCCATAAATATTTAAGAATTTCTATATTTAGATATGGATTTGCCATGTAACAACACTTTGCAAGCCGTGTTTATAGAATTGCATCTACAATTTAACTTACAGCAGGACTGCTAATCAAGTACGAAAAGAAACCATCTAATATTTGGTGATGAAAATTGCTTTAGAGTGACTGATTGTGCTAATCAATCTTCGCCAAGTAAATCACCACTAAAAGATAGTCGATAATTATAGGATCTTTCCCTGTAACTGAGTAAGAAGAGGAATAAAAATAAACTCTCGCAGCAAAGCTATCCTCTTCAGTAAACACAGCAGTTTGCTTTGCTTCCAACACGTTGGAAAGAAATTTGGATAATGTGTCCAAGTTGTCTCAGCTTTCAGAAATATAATTCTTGTGCTGATTGAGCTAACAGTGGTAAAATTGGCCATTAAAACTAATGTATTCAATAATCCTCAAAAGCCATCTACAAACAGGTTGCAGTCTTGCTAATTTTTTCATGATTCACAAAACTTTGACAGCTTTTATAAAAATGTGGCCATTTATGGCATTTTACAGTTTAAAGGAAAGGATTTTTCCTTTCTCCACTGTTCACAACATTCTCAAATGAGAGCAATTGTTGGAGGCCGGTTCCAGTAGAAAACAAATATGTAGATAAAATTATTATTACGCAGATTATGGTGAATAAATATATATAGGTAAATCACTGAAGTCGTAAGCTCAGCAAAGCAAATTCACAGGCTTCGGCCACAAAAACGTCCCAAGAAAAAGAATTAATTGGACTGTCGTTAAAAGTATAGGACAAGCAGAGCAGAACCTCTTGTGGGCAAGACAGAAGCACCAAGAGCTGCAACAGGGCGGTAGTCTGACGGAGTCGCTCCTGTGCTCTCTGTGGACAGTATCTGTGAGAGTCACGCACAGCTCTGGGGTCCTGTTAGACTCGGTCTTTCGCTTAGCGTGGCCAGAAGTTGCTTGGCTCAGGCGGCTGGGGAGGCCTCACCGGGCCCTATCCAAGTCCGTGTCGCAGTGTCAGAAATCCCAAACTGGGTCACAGCACTTACCATATCAGGGATGAAAGTGGAAGCAAGTTCATACATGGCATGTCAATGGTCCAGGCCGCTGCTGTGCTTTGATTGCTCTGCAAGCTTCTTGCAGACTTTTAATGCCAACGTAAGTTCACTTTCAACACCTTCAGCAAGTTAGGGTCCAACTAAGCCAAGTCTTTGGCCATAACCTGTAAAGTAGTTGCAATCTTGTGGGAAGAGGTAAGCTAACGAGCCTACATCAAAGTATGCAAGAGCAGGAAATACATAATTTCAGCTGAAATATTTAGCTGAGAAATGAACTTCCAGGCTAATGACATTCAGGGTGCACTGCAGGAGCCTCTTTGAGAGAAGCTTTCTCACCATCATTAAATTAATGGGGGATGGAGAAGAGTGAAAATGCCATGTTTACCCAAAGCAAAACCTCCTAAACTAGGAAGCCGGCTCCCAGTAAGGAACCTATCATGCATATCTAATTAACCAGAGGATACTTAGACGCTGCAGTGATGAGTGCCGCAAAAACTCTAGGAAAGAAAAAGCTCAGAAAAACCTGCAGGCTGTATTTGCCCAACTTTATGGAAGTATCACTACCAGATATTGTTACAGCTGTGACTTTATTGTGTAGTCTTCCATTACAAGGAAGTGGCAAAACTTCCAAAACCTATTTTCTTAAACCGGCTTCAAAGGTTGCTACCACCCATAACATTAAAATGCAGATAACATTTTTCTGGATGAATAGCTCACAGTGCACCTTTGTGTCGCTCCATTAGCCCACTTCACTTATCTATCATTCCTGAAGATGACAGGAAGGTCATATGTCTTATTCCCAGCTTCAGAACAAATGCTTCTGTAGCATCTTTGGACCTTTTCTGTCTCCTCTTGCAATTTGTAGCTCCCGACTTCCACCGTGAAGATACCACGTTGCTATGTGAGGGGAAATTTCAAGTAGTCGTGAGATGTTTCCTACAAGTGAACTATCTGTGGTGAAAATCTTGAAGAAGATGGTCCCCTGCAGCCATTTGAACATTGTGAAGTGTATTGAACGGTATAGAACATGTCTGATCCTTTTAGAAGAAAGTACCATTTTAACAGGCGGGTGCAAAAATTTGTGCCAGCTTATTTCTAAGAAAACTACTTCTCTGCTCTTTCAAGTTTTCATTTGTGAAGGTGAGAAAAATAAGGCACAGTTATTCCTTTTTTTTTTTGTACTGGAGTTTAAAGCCTGTACTTTCCCTTCAAGAAGTAGCAGAATGTCCCATTTCTATTCAGCTTGGAATGCGAGCAGTGATGCCTGTTTCCCCTTTGTCCTTGTGGAACAAGCCAAACATCAAGTTTAAAAGCAATAGCGGTGTTGACGAGACTTTTTTTTTTTTTTCCATACTGCATTCTCAACTGTCATCAGACACAAGAACCTGGTTACTGCTTTTGGATGACAGCACTGACACTTTCTTGGAGGCACCTGTTCTGTTCTTTAGTTTCCATTGCTGCTCACTGTCCTTTGTCAAAGCTGCTGCTGAAAACTGGGTCTGCAGAAAAGAGATTTTGCCAGCAATTTATAGCTGGCTTACAGATCAGATTTGATTTTCCTCAATGGGCCCTTTTTTTTCCTCCTTCACACAGCCTTTGACAATGCCTTAAAGACCAAATTTAATCCTTCAAAGCCAAAACAATTTACAGTTTTAGAGATCAAACCCCACAGTCTCTGAAGGCTCTTCTCTCGGTGTATACAATAATAAGTGGTA
Organism: Phaethon lepturus; assembly: GCF_000687285.1. NCBI lineage: Eukaryota > Metazoa > Chordata > Aves > Phaethontiformes > Phaethontidae > Phaethon > Phaethon lepturus. The sequence goes on along the minus strand of NW_010561457.1, from coordinate 1,389 downwards.
CATTTCCACCTGCGACAATCAATTACATACCCTTGTCAATTATCAAGCTCATCCTGCTGATTTTGGCAACTAAGTCAAAAAGACCATTAAGCCAGGCATCATTGGATGCATTAAAATTAAAATTGTTAATGTGCAACAGATGGTTGATGTTGACTTGTTATTATTTACCCACCAAAGAAGTACATGAAAAGAGTTTTAAGAGTCTGTTTGACACAAAACAGAGATGAAAGAAATGCATAGCTAAGCCTGGGCCTTCCAAACCTATATGTAACTTCACATACTTCTCCCTGTGCTTCATTTTATTTCCGTGGTTAGTTTTTAACTCCATGTTTCCAACATTTTGTTCTATCTTGTGTCATATCCTTGTATGACTGCATAAGATATAATCTCAGGTAGATTTTGCGCTCCCCACGTGTAGGTCCTGTAGGGCCATCAAGCAACTTTCCTTGCAGACGATAAAACAATCACTGCAGAGCAGCCTAAAACATTTCTTTTCTCAAGGGCTGAGCAAAACTTGCAGCGTTCATAATGAGATCGAGACAAAGACCTGTCTTATGGCTGCTGAGAACAGTAATCATCCAGGCACTAAACCAATCTTCTAGTTTTTATATTATGCATCAGATTCAATAAGATACAATATTTTAGTTCATAAGATAGAACTGTATTGCAACTGAGTCCTTTTGGTCTTTGTCAGAGAATTTACTTCAGCCTTGGTCTTCCCTGCTCTCAGACTGCATTCTGTTTTCTCAACACAAGCACATAATTCCCAGTAAAAATTTTCCCATTCTGCCTTTGAATGTCCCCTTTTCACTTAGTATACTGACAGATTAAAAGAATTCAAATGCTGCAAATGTGACGATTAATAAGTACTCCAGCTCCATTTAAAATCACTATTAAATACCTAATTTCACAATATCTGTATTTGATATATGAAATAAAAATCGATTTGAAAATTGAAAAGCTAAGTAAGATCTGAAATCTCTTCATCTTTTCCATTCAAATTAAGAATCCAAAGTTAGAATCCCACCTTCCTATTTAAAAGCAGAAGTAAGGGGTTTTCAAAATCAGTAATTTCCTAGAATTTTCTCTTAAAGTGAACAAGGCATTCATCCACAAGACTCTCAAAACTTCTGCAGATAGCAGTATACCAGTGTCTGTGAAAGGAAGAGAACTGGATACCTGACAAAGACCTCTAGTTCCTGCAGAACTAGAAGCTTTTGCACAATACACTCTCAACATGACCATGCCTAGACTTGATGGTTGAAAAGACCATCTAGTCCACAGCTCACGTCAGGTTTATGGACAGTGATTTCAGCTGAAGAAAGTCTTTAGCTGCCTTAAGACTTCCTGGTCCCCATTTGATCTGCTCGAGGGCAGGAAGGCTTTGTA
>NW_010561456.1:0-23553 GCF_000687285.1 Phaethon lepturus | reverse complement strand
GGGCGGCGGGCCGTGCACCAGCTCCTCTCGGCAGCGAACGCGTTGTGAGGTGTATCTGGCCAGTCGTAACTTCCTGCAAGTTAAAATATATACGGGCTTAATTATTACAGATAATGCCACATATGCTGCCTAGTACTTAATATACTCATCTATAGTATATAATAGCTCATGTACATCCCGGAATGTGCAATACAGAATATGTAACGTGTATTTGCTTGTATATATGCTTAAATTCGGTGCTCAGTGTTAGTCTCTGGAGTGCATTTTGAATAACACTAGGCTACAAGTTAATAAATATGTCCTACCAGGTGTAGATATGTATACATTAATTTTGATGCACAGTAGTAGTCCCTAGGTTTCACTTGGAATAATAAAGCCTATGTTAATATAACTTCATTTATGTTGTAGTTACAGGTATGTATTAAAAATATGACCTATATAGTGTGCGTATTTATATAAATTTGCAGCAAAGTGGAAAGCATTTAACTGCCATTGTGTTAAATGTATACCTATACATGCATGTGCATAAACATGTATATATACATACATTTTTTTTTCTCTCTGCCTTATCATGCTTCCCAGTTGCTGATTCACCCAGCTGGTAAGTTCAGGACATACAGCCTCAAGCCATTTTGACACTGGCTGGAAGAGGGTGTGCAAGGTGTGTGGCTGGTACTGGGACCCTCATGCTGCAGCCCCAGCGCAGGGCTGGGACGTGTGGTGGAGCTTCACTTCGCATCTCTGGGGGTTTTCTGTGGAAATAATATCCTCTGCTGTTCTTCCGTTTCTTTTTAGGAGGAAAGCCTCCTGCATGCTGTGTTAGTGTCGAGTTTAAAGCTCTTTCATTTTGTGGGACAGTGTAGGTGTCCTAATGTAATGGTGGAAAAGTTGTATTTCTATTCAGATCGTCACTGGGGTTTTTGGTTTTATTTAGTGAAGCAACGAGTTCTTGAGAGACAGTCTCATCAGCTGTATTTGGGAGAAAAAAGAGAATTGAAGCTGATTGTCACAGAGCCTGAAACAACGCTAGCGACTGAGGAGGAGGCATTTGAAGAAAAAATAGTTCCCATAAAGGTGAATAAAAATTGTAATCCTAACCAGAGCTTTGAAGTAGCGGTGAGAGTGTCAAATCAGTCACTGATATTTTGCTTTCCTTTTATTTTAGGCTCTGGATGCCACGAGCAACCTTCAAACAAAAGGTAAAATGTTATCCATCACTCTGCATGCTGATTCTTCATAAAACAAAAATGCTGGTGCTTTTCTCCACACACAGCTCGAGTTCTGTGGGGAATTGTGCTCAAAGGTTCTGAGTTTGGCAGCCTGACTCAGGTGATACAGGGAAGGGTGTCTGGCCAGGGACACTGTAGACTTGGTCACCAAGGACGGAGTTCACCTTGCCAGATTTGGACCACGTGCCTTGTTTTAGCTCCTGAAATAACCTTTTTAATTGGAGGAGCCTCTCCAGAGAGGGATTTAATTCCCTTATCCTGCATAAGTGCTCTAAGACAAGATCTGCATAGAAACACCTAGATTGAAGATCTTAAGCCCAGGCCTGGTGTCTTTGTGCTCCCTGCAGTTAGGAGAATCTGTAAAGGCAAGTGGTGCATCTCCCCGGTACCTCAGAGACTTCAGTTAGGTCTTCTTTCAGCAATATTCTGCGAAGCTTTATGATTCAGAAAGCCATTTAGAAAACAGTACTGCACACCTAAATATACCCGCATCCATGAACAGTAAATATTCGGTCACTTCTTTCAAAATTAGGTACTCAAAGTTGTCATCTAGTATTTTTTTTAGTTATACTCCAGGTGGTGCGTTTAATCAATTCGTTGGGTCAGCCTAGCTTTCCGGTTTGGCTTTTTTGTACTTCATTGGATGTAGTGGAGCAGATGATTCCTGTCAGCGATCTAGAAATTAATAATTAGTGTCTGTAGAGCTATGGCTTCCGCAGTTCTCTCTTTTGTTTTCCTCTTGTCGGGCTTACGCTGGCAGGCCTTCAAAGGCAGCTGTCTTCTGTAAATGTTACGGGTTTGGTATCAGTTGTTGTTGTACCTTGGGAGAGCTTGCAAACCTGGCGAGCCGGCAGAGCCAGCCTGCTTGCGCGACCGCCTGCTTGAGCCTTCCCACCTCGTGTCTCTGTCTCTCTCCTTGGGGCTGCCCCACATGGCCAGCTTGTTGGCGTCTGCCCCACGATTGAGGGGTTTTTCGGTGTTCTTGAGCAAAAGCAAGCAGAGACTTTACCCCGCCACACCCCTAGCCAGGTGTATGACTGTTCCACTGAGCTCCTCTCCCCGTCGTACGTGTCCTCTGCCACAGCCAGAGATGGTGGCCCTGGAGGTTTACACTGAGGGTGGTGAGCACCTGGGTTACATTTGATGCTTGTCTCCCCGCCATGGTGCAGAGATGCGCTGGTTTACCAAACTGAGAGTGGCTTACGCTCCTGCTTAAGGGGCAAGAAGTGGAGAGCTGCCTTTGTGAGTGTGGCTGTCTTGAACACCCTGGGGTGCCCTTTGGCCTGTGCCAGTTCCCCACCACCCTGCAGTGCTCTGTGACTGGTGTTTTCCATGACTTGTTGGGCAGTTGTGTCACTGTGTACCTGGGTGACACTTTTAGTTTACTCAGGCACGTGGAGGAGCATGTTGTTCCCATTTGGAGGTTCTCTCCCGCCTCCACCCTTTTCTGTCTGCAAAGCTGGAGATGTGCCTTCAGCTGCTGGACTTCTGGGGTACTCAGTGGGCTCCCCTCTTATATTTTCTATCTGCAAAATTTTGTTGCATCCCTGCCAGCCTTCTTTGCACATGGGTCCTTCAGCGCTATCATGCCGTACTGATGGCAGGGCGTGGTGGTCATCAGGAGGCTTTGCACCAAGTCACACAGAGGTATTGGTGGCCCACGGTGCCTGTGGATGTCCCGAGCTATGTTCAGGCTTGGTATGCCTGCACCTGGGTGAAGAAACAGAGGCAGATGCTGCAGGATCTCTCACAACCCTCACCAATGCCTGAGCAGCTGTGGCCAATTATCTCAGCGGATTTTATTTTACTTTATTCATGTCTCCAACCTGGAGACATACCAGTGACCTTGGACTTGTTTAGTCATGTCTATTTTTATGCCGCCAAGGAAGCTGTCTGCACCCCCGCAGAATAGTGCATCTGGGCTGTTTTGGATCCGAAAATGTCATGGGGTGCCCTGCAGTATTTATTTGATTGGTTAGATGATCTTTTTGTGGGAGGGGAAAGGCGACTAAGGGTAAGCAAAATCTGGTTATTCCAGGAAATGTGTACCAGTATGTCATGTGGCTTATTTCTCTTTCTGTTGAAGATGACACAGAAGCCTTGCAGAAAGCAGAGAGTTTTGTTCTGAACAGTGAACTCCAGAAGGAAGCTGGTTCTGTGAAGAACATCACAGAAAAGTCTGCAGAGACCTCACCTTCAGTGGTGTTTGAAAACATACAAGGATGTAGCCCAAAATGCTTACGTATGCTGTTGGAGAACATCAGCAGCCTGGCAGTAGATGATGACTTCACTGTGGAAGTGATACCTGAAATAAATGTTGCCGTAGCTACTTTTATAAAAAGTATCGGTAAGACAGGATGAACGCCATCATTCATTTCCATGTATATGTATGAGTAATAGCTTTCAGAGCTTGATTCCTCTCCCACTAGAGGTTCAGTTTTAAAAAAGTACCTGGACTGTAGTCTCTTAAGAAAGGTGCAAGTCTTATACAGCTCTGTGAAAATGCCTGTGATTCAAATGTCACACTGAAAGAAAAAAAAGTTGTGGCATCTTCATTAATTGAAACTGAATGAGAGTGTTTCATTGTCTTTATCTTATTTTGGGTTAGATGGACAAGAATTAGAAGCAGACTGAGTATGGAGATTCTTCAAATTATTGAAGTATATAAAATCTCCATTTGAGAAGATAGTGAAACAGTGAGAGGTGCTTATTTTATACAAGAGGTGAATAAGAGGGGAACAAAGACGTAGTGATAGTGAGTAGCAGAGAGTAGCATGGCTGTGTGCATTTCCCCTTTTTATTACAACACAGAGTTATTTGGCAAAGACAGTTTTGCTCCCAATACAGGGAGAAGCAGACGCAGCTCATTTCTTTGCCAGAAGTGATAGCCATGGCTGATAATGACCCAGGAGAACATGGTCAGTTCATATTGCTCTTCTGTTTACAGATACGGAAGAATTTGTCAAAAAATGTTCACAAAACAAGAGAGTTAAAGAATTCAAAATGACTGCCAGGCTTCTTGAATTCACCCAGAGCATCAAGGCTGAAAACATACCGGCCAGCGTTTCCACAGACTACATCACCGTTTACTTTGAGAGTGCACGGAACGGAGGGGGGCCTGTGGCAGATGTCCAGCTTTTCCCAGAGGAGAACTCAGCCATTATTACTTTCTGTGATCACAAAGGTAACGCTGTCCTTCGCCTGACCAAAGTGCTCCCAGACAGAGGACCTGAAAGAAAATTACCACAATCTGGGCATTAGGAGAAGCCTGGCTTGCTATCGCCAAAGCCAGCGTATGCTGTCCTGTTCCTGGGAAGTGCTCTGGATTTAGAAAAACTGTGGCACGTCTAGGGTTTCAGAATCTCTGTTTTTTGATGTTACCAAAGGTTCATTTGAATACCTGGTTTGTGCATGGGTTGTTACCACTGATGTGTTTTCCCCATTTACAAAGGTTTTTTCTCTCCAGTACAACATTAATTGTACTTACATGTAGAGGAAGCAGGATCTGTCAATGACTTCAGCTTTCAGAGTTAGCTTTCAGAAACTTAATTAAGGTCAAATATCTTCATTATCATGGAAGAATAGAGCTAAAGAACAATCCTGTTACTATTTCTTGTGTCAAATCACTGTCCCTTTTTTGTGCCAGTGCAAGCTCTGGTAAATATCTCTGTTAGGAGACTCCTGGCTCAGTAAATTACTTTATGTTTAATTAAAGATACCTGCCAGGTGATTGTTTTTCTTCTGACTCAAAATTTATTTAACATAATGTACAAAATATTCTTAATATGTAATTTGGATCATTGTAATGTGGTTTTAAGTCCCTGCCAACATTATAATTCTTTTCCTTTGTACATGCCAACTGAAATGGCAAAAAAAAAAAACAAAAATGCACTGGTATGAAGAGTTTCATTTTAAGTTGAGAGTAAGGAGCATTTCACAGTAGTACCTTGATATGGCCCTGCTCTGTGGTGGGGTTTCCTTAGGAAATTAGAGCAAGGTGTAGCTGCATAGGTAAATACAGGCACAAGCTTATTTACCAAACTACTTGGAGCCAAGCCTCTTATCTTGTCCCCTACAGAATGGTTTGGAAGTCAGAAAGACATAAAAATAACTCTTTCAAATGAGAAAAGAAAAAAAAGGTATTCTATTCAATGTAATAGTTCTAAGAACAGAGTATTTTGCTTGATTTGATGTTAATGACATGTGTGTGTCTGTATGTATATGTGCTAACTTTTAGATCTAAGCGCTGTCTTGGAAAAGCAGCATTTACTGGAACAGAAACAGATTTCTGTGCATCCGTATTACCACTCCCTGGGAACAGCTCTCTATGGAAAAGAAAGACCAACTATGAAGATGCCAGATCCCATTGGGGTACCACTAGATCCGTATGTCTGGCAGTTTTTACAAAGGCAGCCTAACCTGATCCAAGACATAAACCAGGAAATGGCAATTTGTCATTGTGAGCTAAAATGGCCACAGATGGACTGTGCACATCCAGAAGTTATGTTGTGCCCATCGTCATCTCTCTCCGACCAGAAAAAGACAATGATAAAGTTGATCAAGACATGGAAGCAAGATGCTTCTACTGAGTTCTCACGTATCATGGCACGTTACATAGCTATAAAATGTAAAGTAAATTCAGTGGATTGGGAAGATGTGAAAAACAGATTGGTGAAAGATGTTGCTTTGATCATTACTGATATTTCTGAGGAGATGGTGGTGATCGCAGGCAACAGAGCAGCAGTGGACAGTGCAGAGAAAGAAGTGAGGGAATGCATGGAAAAAGCCATGAAGCAAAGTGAAAGGGAAAAACAAAGCATAGAAATTTCTGTGTCGGTGATCCCAGGGAAGTATGCCGTTCTGCACAATGCTGGGCTAGAAGAGAATATTCACAAAGAATATCCATGCTTAAAGATCTTTTATGATGGCACACAAAAGACCATTCAGTTGTGTGGATTACCTGTGGAAGTATATAAAATCAAAGCTGACTTACTGGAAAAGGTATTGAATATGCCATGTACATCAGTTACCATTGATCCTCATGTTTTTTACTATTTACAGCGTGTAGATAATAAAACAATGTCAGAGACATTGTTCACTAGGAGAAAAATTAATGCTTTTTATGAGCTTGAGGATGATACTCTGTTGCTATTTGGAGATGCTCCCAAAGATCTTTTAGAAGCAGAAAAGCAAATGAAGACAGGCTTAGAATATGAGTGCATCAACGTGGAGGACGACAAGGTAATTAAAAAGGAGCAGTGGAGGAGTCTTCTTGCTTCCTTGCGTAAGAAGTACAATTCTTCCCAGGAAACTGTAGTCATTGATGAACCTGTTGGAAAAGAAAATAAAGTGGTTATTGCTGGCTTTTCTAAGGCTGTAACAGAAGTTTGTAAGAAACTTAATGATTTTATAGATAGAAACACGCACGTAGAAAAAGTAATCCCGGCTAAGTCGGTGGTAGTATTGCAGTTTGTAGAGAAGGAAAAATCCGATGTGTATCTTGAATTGCAGAAGAAGGATGTGACAGTACATTTTGACACCAAGACGCTGTGTATTTCCCTGAGTGGACCAAAAGCAGAAATGCCAAAAGCAGTCACCATGTTTGAAAAAATTCTGTCATCCCTTTACTCCAAAACTGTGCCAATTGATAAACCGGGAGCCAAAGAGTTCTTCATTGAAAGGAAGGATTCATGTGTGTTTGAGGCAAAGCAGAAATTTAGCTGTTTGATTAGGCTGGAAGAAGAAGAACAACAACAGCAACAGAGAGGTGAAAATGTTGGTGATAAAGAGAAAAGAAAGCTCTACTACAAGAAAATGCTGCCAGGTGGAATTGAAATAGCGGTTTATAAAGCTGACTTGTGCACTTATCCTGTTGATGTTGTGGTAAATGCATCTAATGAAGACTTAAAACACATCGGTGGCCTTGCTGAGGCACTGTCAAAAGCGGCTGGTCCAGAGCTGCAACAGGAGTGTGACGAGCTGGTGAGGAAGAACGGGACTTTGCAGCCTGGGTGCGCAGTTATCACGGGCGCTGGCAAACTCCCCTGCAAGAACGTCATTCATGCTGTTGGGCCCAGGTGGAGGAAGGATGAAGCAGAAAAGTGCGTGTACTTGTTAAGAAAGACGGTGAAGAAAAGTCTGCAACTGGCTGAAACATACAATCATTGTTCTATAGCTCTGCCTGCTATAAGTGGAGGGATTTTTGGCTTCCCGCTGGAACTGTGTACGTATTCAATTGTATCCTCCATCAGGGAGACCTTGAAAGAATCCATGGGGGACAGCAGCTTGAAGGAGGTTCATCTTGTGGATGACATGGAAGAAACAGTTCAGCTTCTGAGTGAGATGGTAAAAAAAGTGTTTACAGCTAAATCATCCTCCTTGACACTGCTGACACCACACTCGGAAAACCATGAGCTGAGAGAAAGCCAGAAGGAGAAGAGAAAAGAGGATCTGCAGATGGTTACAACAAATGAAGGATTGCGCATCCGAGTGGAGGAGAAAAATGTTCAGGAAGCCACGGTAGGTTGTGAATTTTCCAGTTCCTTTCTAACTTGATGTGAAGATCTTCTTTAAATTTAAATAGAAAAGGAATGACAGTAGCTTATATTGTTTTACAAGGCAATTGCTGCATAAGGAAACAACGGCTATGTGCTACCTAAACAGGGACGCAAGCTTGCAAAACTGATGGATTTCAGGTTGGGATCTGTCACTCTGCAGCCATGTCTAGTGGGCAGCTTTGAATTTCGGGATGTTTCATTCCCAGATAGGTTTTATTTGTTCTCCAGATCTAAGGCCAACACTTAAAACAGTTTGCTTTTTTCCTAAAAGGGGAAATATTAAAGTACTTTCTAAAAGTATTTGTATGATTTGTAGCTATCCAAGTTGGATATTACAGGAAAACAGCACCTGTCTGGGCTGCTGTTTTTAGTCATGCTAACAGGGAGGATGTAGCTTTTTTTTTTTTCAGTTCCCTTTCATTTGGATGGGCTGAAGACACAGTCTATGAAGACGTTCCTGGGCCCTAGAAAAGCGACCCAATAGAAGAGTGCATGCTTAGATTGCTTTGCCAAAGTCTAGACCTGATTCTACTTATTTTTTCCCCTATTTTCTTTTTTCATTCTTTTCGCTAACAAAGAGTTTAATTACTACTCATCTAGACCATCAAGGCTCAGTTTACACCTCTGATGTAGTTTCTTTCCCTTATGTTTTTTTTTCTTCAGTGATGCAAAGTGCATCTTGATAAATTTCTCTCTTTCAGCTGCCCCTGATTTTTTGGCTTTGGGAGTTTAAAATCTTCTTAAATTACTGTTATTATTGTCCTGTTGCTTCAATATTAGTTGGTTCCATTGTCATTTTGGTGCCTGTAAAAGCCTATTCCAATAAAAGAGCAATAGTAGATGTAAAAAAGCTCAATATGACACATTTAAAATACTGTGTAATTAAAAGACCTCCAGTGGAACTGCAAAGCAAACACCAGGCTTTGGGGCTTTGCCAGTTTTATTTCATGAAAGCACAACCATCTCCTATCATGGTTTGGTGCATGAGGTGCTGCTTTTCTGATGAGGTGTAGACAATCCCATTTCAGTGAAAAGGAGGAAAGGGACATTAAATCTTCTACGTTATGTGCACCTTACATGATACATATATTTTGCATCCTGTGATGATGCTAGAGAAGAAAGAACAATACTGCAGCAGTTCTTCACAAGAAAATGTAGGAAAGGCTGGGTCTGGGGAGAGGGGATCAGACTGCAGAGGTCGGGTTTATTTCATCTGCCCAGACATTGGCATATGCTTGGGATGAGGCAAGACACAGCCTTACCTCCACTGAGGGCTTGTCAGCTCTGCCTGGATGGATGGATGGATGCGTGACCTGCTCAGATGTAGATACCTATGGGTCTTAGTACTCATAGTGGGTCTGATCTGCCTACCGTAGGTTTCCTGCAAGTCCAGGAATATTCATTATGCAGAAGCTGTGCTGAAAACCAGGTTATTTCTCCATTGGCATCTTGCTTTTTGTGCTGTGTGTTGCTTTGGTAGTGCTATTAGTCTTGACGCACTTTTTCACTTGAAGTCTGTCTATAGATATTTTCGTTGTAATTTTGTTGCAGACGGATGTCATTGTCAACAGTGTTGGCACAGATCTGGAGTTTGGTGTGGGGCCTCTTTGCAAAGCCTTGCTGGAAAAGGCTGGACCAGCGCTCCAAGTAGAATTTGACAAAGAGAAACAAAGACAGGTTGCTGGTCAAGGGAGTGTGCTCTGCACCAGCGGATGTGCTCTGGCCTGCAAGTCCGTGCTTCATGCCATAGTTCCTGTGTGGGATAGAGGAAAAGGACAGACCCTGAAGGTACATTTTAATTATTTTTAAAAAATAAATTTGTAAACAGATTTATTTGGGATCCTATCCTGAAGTTTCAGGATTTAAAATGGTTAGCTTATATGGCTCAACTCCATTTACTTCTGTTTGAGTGACCTTAAAGATGTCTTGACACACTGAGAGCTTTTTCTCATACCAGCATTGTCTCTATGCCTTTTTTAAAAAAAGAAAAATAATCTTTGCTGTGTTTTACAGACCCTAGAAGATATAATCTATTCCTGCTTGAAGAAGACTGAAGAACTTGGACTGAATTCGATCACTTTCCCAGCTATTGGAACTGGAGGATTTGGATTTCCTAAAACCGTTGTTTCTAAGTTAATGTTTGATGTGGTATTCAAGTTCAGTAGTAGTTGCACTTGGAAGACTCTCCAGGAAGTTCATTTTCTCTTGAATCCAAAAGATAAGGATAACATTCAGGTAGTTCTTCTCAGGACAAAGCCGTCTATGTTACACACTGTTCTAGTCAGGCCTTAATATATTTTAGTTATATAGCTTTCTTAAAGGAATAATTTAGCACTTTCTTACTGCTGTGGGCTGGTGACAGTGGGTTGTCTCCAGTGCCTCATTCAGTGCCTCTGAAATACAATCTCTCAGCAAGCACATGCTGCAGACAAAATTGGCCTCACTGTTGGCACTGTGAACACTGGTAGATGCTCACTCATCTTTTGACAGAGGAGTTCTGGCAATGCAAAGACAGTCTCTGTTATCACACTGTCCACACTGAAGCTTCCACTGTTGTTAATGATACCTAAACACAACTGTAAAATGCGTCAGGTGGCTCAGCAAGAGCTACATGACTGCTAGTGTCAATTATAGAAATATTTGGTATATAAATTCTGAAGTACAATCTTTGACACCTTTTTTTCTCTTTTTAGGCTTTTACTATTGAACTAGGACATAGGGTAGCTGGAAGTTGCAATGCTGCAGCACCACAGTCAAGTAAGTAGTGTAGGGGCAGGAGGTGGGACACAGGGGAGAATGCAAACACTGTGAAGTGTTTTTATACGTATTGGGAAACAGATGAAATGTCATCAAGACACAGAGCATTCTTTTTCTTCCGAACGGACTGGCATTGTTAAACTCCATTTGTAAAAATCTTAAAGAGGAATTTATTTTGTTGAGGGCATGCTCATCGCTTAGTAAGGCCAGTCTTATCACACGGAAGAGGATATCCTGGTAGGAGAACTGTTATTTTGTCCTGTGCAAGGGGTGTAAGAATTTGGTATCACCTTGCCAAGCAAGCCATAAATAACATGTATTTCTGCACCTTTAATCTCCTGTATAGAGATATACGGAATGGATAATTTCCTTTCCATTTATTAATTGACGGTAGTGTGACACAGTATCAAAAACATTTGAGTGAATTGCATCAATGGCAGAGGCTTATTTATAAGAATATACAGCTCTTCTCAGTTGCTGTATCAGTGAGATGAAGTTAAAGAGTGTGCAGATAAAATATGAATTAGGTATGTTTAGACTAGAAATAAGGAACAGTTTTATATATGTGAGGGTAAAGATGAAATAACAAAAGTAGCATGATAGGATCTCCATTACTGGCAATGCTTAATTCTCCACTTCTTGTAAGAGTTAATTCAGGAACCTCTGTTAGAGCTGGTCAGATCAGATAACCCCAAGAGTCCTTTCTGAATTTATGTTGCATGAATTTGCAGGAATAGAAATGGTTTCACTTTCACAGTATTTAAACAGGAAGAATACTGAGCCTTCCGACTTTCAGAAATGGAGTAAAGAGAAAGACTGTCTAGGTCCATCAAACTAGATGGTCCATCTAGAGCATATTTCTCAAAAGGTTAAGTTGAAGTTTCTGTCAATGGAAGAGCATAATACCCCAAACTAGAGAAGAAGTGTTTTAAGCTGTTTTTCTTTCCCTTGCAGGTTTCATTAGGCCTGTTTCAACTGAAGCATTGGGAGTTCATGAAATGCAGATTGGTTCCGTTACACTCCAAGTAATTAGTGGAGATATTACCAAGGAGGATACAGAAGTTATTGTAAACATATCAAATGCAACATTTGATGCCACATCAGGTATTATATTGAATATGTTGCTCTTTAGTGATAAATTTGTGCTAGATTTTTAGAAGGGGGGAGGGGGAAAGAATTGTCCATATGCGAAATTTTTATGAAGTATTTTTCAGATGAAAGAGAGAGAATGAGTTGTGATTAGTCAGAAAATAGCACTTCAGTGGGTTTTTTACATGTCCTGAATATTCCATTTAATTTCCAAACTACTCAAACAGAAGGCATCTGACCAGATTTTTCTTTATTTAAGCATTTTTGTTGTTAAACAATTGAATTTTTTAGATCAAATATAATTCTGTAAAACTGCTGTTGTCCTAATACATTCCACTGTAAGCCAAAGCCCTGGTTAAGTAAATTGACCTGTGAGAAGCAGAGGTGACATTGTGAATTGCAAGCATGAAGGACATTAAAAGATATAATTTAAAGCAATCAGAGATCACTGAGGGGCATAGGTTGGCTGGTGAAATAATGAAATAGGAGTTACTCTTCATGATTTCTAATCAACAATGAAGACAATGTTCTCTTTGCAGGCAGTACAGTGTATCATGGAGGGCTCTGAGGGGAACTGGCAAGGGTTTGCACATTGTGGGATCTTGACCTATGAGAATTCGGGGTGTTTGTGGACTACAGAAGTTGGGTAGAGTTTTGAGCAGAAAAAGCTAAGCTGACTTAATGAATGCATATGCTTTTCTTGTACAATTTAAGGGGTCTTCAGAGCAATTATGGATGCTGCGGGTTCCCAGGTAGAAGAAGAATGTGCTCAATATGGTATGTGAAAGCATACTATTTTGTCTGATTAAATTATTTTAATGTTCTTTATGAAAAAGTAAAGTTGTTTTATAATTCTCTACTCTGATGGTATAATTATTATATCTGAAAAAATAGCTTTCACTTTTAGGAATTCTGAAAAGTCCTGTTGTTGTGACACCTGCTTTGAGAATTCTTCTTTTCACAACTGAGCAGAAGATGGATACAGTTTTCTCATGCTAATAAATGCTTGGAAATTAATCTAATTTAAGTTCTTTACCCTTGAAACTACTCATACGTGTTCCTGACTTAAGAACAGAAACATTGACTTCAGCATAATTTTTAAGCTCACCTATTGTCAGCTACAGGAGAGCTGAAGTTTTGAAACTGAACAAAGTGGTGGAAGACTGTATTTTGGTGTAAGCACCCGCAGGACTGGCTTTTAAAAGCTAATACCAAATCTTGGCTTTTATTCACAAATACCTAATTTCTTTTTATTGAAATAATGTAACTCTGCTTATCACCCTGATCATGAGTTTGTCTGTAGTCTGCATTCTGACAGACCAGTAGAGCAGTAAAATTGCAGCTCACTGTGGTTGACCCCTACGAGCACAGGAAGGAACACGTTCTGGTTGCATAAACAAAATGATCCTGCTCTGAGTCCAGAAGTTAATTTTCAAGATGGAGTTTCCTGGATATTTTTCCCAGCCTTTGGCTCTGCAGGTGTCTTGATTTTGGCTGGGATAGAGTTAATTTTCTTCCTAATAGCTGGTAGAGTGCTGTTTTGGATTTGGTATGAGAATAATGTTGATAACACACTGATGTTTTCAGTTGTTGCCAAGTAGTTGGAGTGTTTATACTAAGTCAAGGACTTTTCATCTTCCCATGCTCTGCCAGTGGGGAGGTGCACAAGAAGGTGGGAGGGGGCACAGCCAGGACAGCTGGCCCAGACTGGCCAAAAGGATATTCCCTACTATATAATGTCATGCTCAGTATATAAACTGGAGTTGTCCAGGGGGCAGGAACTGCTGCTTGGGGATGGACTATCGATCACCAGGTGGTGAGCAACTGTTGCACTGTGCATCGCTTGGTTTTATTACTTTTATTATTATTATTATATTTTCTCTTTCTTTGCTGTCCTATTAAACTGTTTTTATCTCAACCTGTCATGGTTTAGCCCCAGCCGGCAACTAAGCACCACGCAGCCGCTCACTCACTCCCCCTCCCCCAGTGGGCTGGGGGAGAGAACTAGGAAAAAAAAAAAACCTCATGGGTTGAGATAAAAACAGTTTAATAGGACAGAAAGAGAGAAAGAAACAACAATGATAAGAATAATACTGACAAAGGAATGTACAAGAACAAGCGATGCCCAATATAGCAATTACTCACCACCCCGTGATCGACAGCCCGTCCCCAAGCAGCGATTCCCACCCCCCGGCCAACTCCAGTTTATGTACTGGGCATGACGTCGTATGGTAGGGAATATCTCTGTGGCCAGCCTGGGTCAGCTGTCCCGGCTGTGTCCCCTCCCAGCTCCCTGTGTACCCTCAGCCTCCTTCCTGGCAGCTCAGCACGAGAAGCTGGACTGTCCTTGACTACTTAGCAACAACCCAAAACATCAGCACATTATCAACAGTTTCTCATCCCAAATCCAAAACACAGTCTCACACTAGCTTCTATGAAGAAAACCAGCTCTATCCTGGCTGAAACCACAACACAACCCATGAGTGTTTTTCTAATTCTCTCCTCCATCCCACCCTGGACGGGGGACTTGAGCGAGCGGTTGCGTGGTGCTTAGTCGCCAGCTGGGGCTAAACCATGACAGCAGGCTCTACCCATTTAACAGCCTGATCTCAGTGCATGCAGAGCATCTTACAATCAGTCGTTACCTTTGTGACCAGTGAAGTGGTATGTAACTGTGTTCATCAGTCCGTTCATCCTCACAACATGACTCCATTTTGAGGTGTTTGTAATCAAACATGAGTTCTCTGAAGAAACACAAATGTCTTTTTGAAGATTCCATACCACAGTTCTGAGATAAGCTGGTCATTATCTTAATGATATTCTTTTAACTATTCAGCTCTTCTGCAGAAACAAGAGTTTGAGCTTTCAAGGAATAAGTGGCATAAGAAAGGATTTGTCATATAAATGAATTGTGCCCATTCTATTGGCTTGCTTTTAAATAAAAGTGAGCTGTATTTAAATTCGACATAAATTCTTAAGCTGTACTTAATAGAAACTACTTTGTAGCAGAGATCTCAGGAAGTTAGAAAATACACAATTACTTGAATTACTTTCTCAATAGAATTCTGCAGTCAGGATATTTACAGAGAAAATTGGAATCAATTAAAACCAGGATAATATAGCTCACGGTGGATTTTTTTCACACTTCTTTTCTAGTATGTATTACTCCAGTGTACACTAGCATCAATACAACAAGCTGTCTTAACAGTAGGGATGGCCACTCTGAAAATGTTATGTCTCCTTATATTCTCTCTTCCAGCTGGGCAGTCTCAAAGTGGCTTTATTACTACACAAGGTGGAAAACTGTTGTGCAGTAAAATCATCCACTTGATCCACAATAACAATGTGAAGAGTCAGGTCTCCAAAATCCTTCATGAGTGTGAGCTAAGGATGTACAAATCTGTCGCCTTCCCAGCAATTGGAACAGGTTTGCGTTTTCTTGGGAGAGCGATGAGGGCTGTGGTGGCGGTAGTTCAGAAAATGGAACAAAGTTAATACCTCTGATATGGGTAACAGTGGACTTGTACAAGAAACTCTGTAAAGTGTGATTTGTGAAAGTTCATCGTGGTCAGTTCAAACACTACCTGCACACTTCAAAAATGCTGCTTTTTTAGAAGTATAAATATTGCAGTCAATATTGATTGAGCAAGAACACCTAAAAAAAGGTATTGCTCCATGAAAGATATTCTGCCCCAAAACAGACTGTATCTCAGCTGGCCACCCTGCACCTTTCTTAAAACTTCCCATAGACCTTGCTTTGGGATTTCAGCCCCACGGAAGGGCTGGGGTTTTCCTGAGACCACAACCTTGCCTGGTTAACTATGGGAATTGTGGGCTGGATACAGAATACGTGCAGTTTACACCTTGTTTCAGGCTACTTGCTCCAGCAGAGGGCTGGAGGCAAGCTAGTTTATTTGGCTTAAGCTTCTGGTTAGTTTGGGGAGTGGGTCTTGAATAAAGCAGTGTATCCTTCTCAGACCAAGGCTCCCCTTGACTGGAAAAAAAAATCATGAGCTGGTCCTTGTTCAGTGTGCCAGGTTAGGGTAGGAGCTGGTGTGTGGGTCAGTGTTTGGGCTCCACAGTTATAGTTATGGTAGGTCCCCTTGACTGCCAACATCGTCTGCGTGCTGGTGTCACAACGGCTGTCCAAGGGATGCTGTGGCTGAAATTGGCAGGGGTCCCACCAATGTTTCAGGATAACCTTTAGATTGCACTTCAGGCTTGTTGTAGGGGAATGAGAGGAGTTGTCTTGAGCATTATGTTCCTGTTTATATGTTGAAATACACTGTAGGCTTGTGCCAAAATCCTCCACTGATTTTGATTTGACTTTGATAGCGAGTTTAAAGATGGGGATAGAGTTAGTGATGATGTGTGCGTTTAAAAATATCAGGGGGATGCTAAGGCTGAAGTGTTTGTTGGAGCCTCAAAGTAAACATGGGGAGAATCCCAGAAGGGCTTACTGGGTCTATGTAGAGTGTCAACTCCTGGAGCTCACAGGTTTAGGTGTAAAGCTGAGGTTGAGCCTGGCTCTTCGGCCAGAAAGCATAATGGGGGAGGAGAGAAGAATAGCTAGTCTGTATGAGCTGGGGACACAGTCTCCGTTTTCTGGATGCTGCCTTGATTTAAGTACTGTTCACCAATACATGCCTTTTTATTTTTGTTTAGGTCAAGCACAACAGCATCCAGCAAAGGTAGCTGATGACATGTTGGATGCTATAGTGGAATTTGTACACAAAAGATCAGTACAGCATTTGAAAAAAATTAAAATTGTAATCTTCCAGACAAATATGCTCAGACACTTTTACGAAAGCATGAAGAAAAGAGAAGATTCAGATTCATCCAAAACAGATTCATGGGTGTCTCTGTTTAAATGTAAGTAGGTGGGTTTTCTGTATGCATAGGCACACAAAACTAAAGATAATTATTTAAAACTAATAATTAACATATGTTTCTTCACAGCATTTTTTTGGGGCAAAAAACAATCCACTGAGAAGAAAAAGCCTGTGGTTTTGGAGAAGAAAGTTGATTTAGCCACATTTCAAATTTGTGGAGAAAACCAAAAAAATGTGGATGCAACTGAGTCCTGGATAAAGAATTTAATTTTAAAGGAACAGTTTGAAAACAGTATTTCAGATGAGCTAATTGAAAATTTAGATGAGAGGGAAATTGATGCTTTGGCAGATCTTCAGAGAAGAAAGCATGTTACCATTCAGCTTGAAAATAAACTTTCTCCCCCTCGCATTAAAATTTCTGGTATTAGCAGGGATGTCTGTTTTGTTTCTGTGGAAGTTCAAAAAATGATCCAAAAAATTAAGGATACTGAAGAAGAACGATCCAAGTCAGAACTTGTTTATAACCTGGTAGAATGGAGGTATCCAGGAAGAAATGATAGCTTTGTTGCTTTTGATAAACTGACAAATATGCAGCTGGAGGATGCCAAAATAGCTAAAAAGCCACACCTTACTGTCAAAATTAACAAGAAGAACTACAAGGTAGATCTGAATACTCTACAGGCTAATGATGACCAAGGGAAAACTATAAACATTCAACGTGTGCCAAAGAATGAAGGTAAGTTACAGCTTTGTTAATAAAAAAACACTTTAACAGTGATTATTGAACGATAACTCTGATAAATGCAAACTCAGGTATTCCAAAGAAGTAAGTTATTCCATAGCTTTTTTCCTTTTTTTTTTTTTTTTTCCTTTTTCTCCTTTTTTTTCCCCCCCGGGCATGCCATAGCCAGCAGGTTTAGTTTCATAATTAGTGGCAGGTATGACTGAAATCAGAACATCTATTTTAAATACAAATATCATCCATGTATATGTGACTAGTGAGCATAGATTTCATGCTTAGGTCTGACAAAGGAAGTGGTGTATGAAGAAATAACATTCTTCTGTGGTTTTCAAACCTGTTTCTGTTAGATATTGGTATGGGGGTAATTAGACTAGAGAAAATGTCAAGTCTTAACAGTGCATTACAAGAGCAAGTGACCTAGTTAGGAAAGAGAATATTTTTGGAATAAAGTATTGCATAAGGTACTGTCCTCTCAACTCTCTATATGCAGTCAGTTTATAAGGCATGCCTACAAAGCTAAGCTAGGTATCTGTGATGATAATGCAATCTCTGTTTTGCAGATAAGCAGTCAATAGAGCTCCCTGTGCAGTGGGAAGACATGCAAGAGAAACGGGTCAAACTGGTGAATCTCAAGCCATCACATCAGGAATACCTGGAAGTTCAGAACACATTTAAGAAAACCTGTCCCAGCTTTATCATAGAGAAGGTGAAATCCTGGGTGTGGGGCGAAGTGACTTCTTGGGCTGAAAACATTAATATACTTTCTAAATATTTGTTTGTAAGGTGTCTGCAACCTAATACACCTTTCATATGTCAGTCTCCCCAGCACTGTACAGGGTGGCTATAAATCAAACCAAATTTCCTAAGAATTGCCCTGCCATTTCTGCCTTCTAATAATGCAGTCTTCAGGCTGACTTTGTATGTGATATTTCCAATTAGGAAATTCTATATTGAAATGGAAGCATGAGCAAATGTGTTCAGAATACAAAGGAAAAAACAAAGTCCTTGCAGACTGGCCATAAAGCTTTTTACTGTTTTACTACTACTACCCTGTCAGTCCCAGAGCCTTTCCGGCTAGACTGATGGTTTTTGTCAAAGTGTCAAGATTTGATCCTACTTACTGAAATGTCTGCAACACAGTGCACAGAGATTTAATTGCCACGGAGAAGATGGAATTATTCAGAATCAGGAGCAATAAATAGATTAAAATACAGTGAAATTAAGAGTGAGAATATTTGTTTGAAAAAATTTCTTCCATCATGAGATTCAATGAGCATGGTCACAAAGACACAACTAGAACAAAATATTAGTGTACAACAGAAAAAAAAAAAATCAGGCAATGACATGAAGTCTTTTTCCATTGAAAGTGGAAAGCTGTTACAGCAATGTCTTTAAGATTATACTTTGACACAGATACACTGTTTGCCCCTGAGCTATATTTGCATTGTTGGCATAGGTACCCAGCAACATCCATCTTCCATCCAATTTATTTTTATATAGGAGTTACTTACGGGTTGCTAAGCTACACAGTAAAGGAAGTAATTTTGACTTCCAAGCTGAGATCTAGAAGAGAAACTTAACTTCAATGTAATGCTATTGCTGCAGTCTACCCTTTAGTGAAAAAATCATCAGTAAAGATGATCAGCATGTACAGAAGGCATCTTACATCATTGCCTCTAGCAATGGTACACCAGCCTATTTCTAAAAATGACAATGCACAGCAACCATGATTGCCTGCGTACCTGCTATACTAGGCAAAACAAAATGTACATCAAAAATTACCAAGCTTGAAAACCTCTTGTAAGCTGCTCTTGTTTTCTGATTTTTCAGGAGGCTCATGTATTCACTTCCCCAAACCAAACCACACCCTAATGGCATAGTGAAAATTACTGTCATTCTTTCAGTTTGGTTTGGTTTGAATGCTTTCCTGCATGATAAATATTGGTCCCTACCAGTATAAATACAATTCTATTTTGTAACTTTGCAGATTGAAAGAATACAAAATCCCTTCCTCTGGCAGACATACCAAATAAAAAAGATCTCCCTCTGTAAAAAGAACAAAGATCAAAATAATGAGAAGCTGCTATTTCATGGGACAGCTGCATCCTCACTGAGCACGATCAACTACAACGGATTTAATCGGGGATTTGCTGGAAAGAATGGTGAGTCATTATCCAAAGCAGTTAATTTCCTAGACATGTATGAGGTGCTAGGGAATGTCAATGTTGCAGTGCTGTCAGCACAATATGAAGACTGCATGAAGT
Source organism: Phaethon lepturus (assembly GCF_000687285.1). NCBI lineage: Eukaryota > Metazoa > Chordata > Aves > Phaethontiformes > Phaethontidae > Phaethon > Phaethon lepturus. The sequence goes on along the minus strand of NW_010561456.1, from coordinate 4,083 downwards.
TGGAGAACAAAATAATAAATAACTCCAGAGCATAACCTATATGGACAGAGGAATTAACCTGTTAGTTAATCCCTTGTTGATGAATGCCACCATCTAGAGGGTATCAGAAAAAACTCACCTACTCTGAAATCAAGCCTGGGCAGCTTTTGAGAAATCTTTGTATGATCTGCCTACAGAAGAGAACAAGGACCACTGTTCAACATCCTCAGCTGAGATATCAGCAGCTAGTGGTTGGTATCTCCTCTCTTCTTAGACAAAGGCAGGTAGCAAAATAAAGGTGCAGATACTTCTCCTGTTGCCTCCAAAGATAAGGACAGCACAAGCAATCAAGATCCCACTCCCCTACCATTTTTATGCACATGGAATTAATGAATTAATTCTTCCCCTTTAATAGTTGTTAGGGACAACTATTAAATATTTAGCAGAAAGACTTTCTGCCTTAATGCAAAGATTTTATCTTTGTCCAGTTTTGTCCAGTTCCTCTAGTACAATTATGTTTATTATTTGGCAGCAAAGATGAAGGACAGGATCCAAAGAAGTGGAACTTGGGCTGAATTGAGGTGCCAGTCGCTCTTAGAGATCCTGCAATCTTATTTCAAAAGTCCTTACTTTCCATTCTTAATGTTTTCTTCCTTAAGACACAATTGTACATGCCTAGGGCTGACTTATCTTGAGAGAACTGGACAGCTTAACTCAGATGTAGCTGACACTTCAGTGTGGGCTGGATCCAAAAGTAGACATTCCTTATCTGGATCCTCTAGAGGTACTTACGGTGATATTTTCTTGAGAAAACAAAGCCCAACATACAGAAAATTTGTCGGCCTGTGCACAGACAGAAATGGCAGCCACCATTTCTTTTTAAAACATGACCAGAGGAGAGGTAGTTTTGCTTTCCTGCTCTTTGGTAGTGCCAGGAGGTTGGATTTACTTGGGAAGCAAGAGCCCTAGATCCCCATGTACTCTCTCTGCCTGTGAGTATTAACACCTACCTCTACATCTTAGCCACAACTTATGATAGGAAAGGCATGCTTTCCTTCTGTCAGCCTGAGTAGCCATGCAAAAATATCCAAAGATCAGAGCAGCCACCTAGGAAGGACCTGTCTGACTTGAACAGCTTTGTACCAGTGTCAGAAAAAAGAATTACGTCCAAAACAAAGAAATGTGATCCTTCTAACTTGCTGTGAAGTGTAACAAGAAGATGGTAATTAGAATTACGTAGTCATTTTAAGTTGAAAAGGCTCTGAAGATTTGCAGTTTGATGGATTGTAGGCTAAACAACAAGGCTAAACGAGAGGAACCCTTTTCCCTATAGGAAAGGGCGGTCAAAACCTGGGTGTTGACACTTACCTGACATCTAAGTGGATTTGTATTTGATTCTGGTACAAAGGATTATTACTAGAATTTGCTATTTAAACTCTAACCAAATTTGTAACTTCTGCAGAGTTAAAAAAAAAAAAGGGAATTTTTTCTTTCTTTTTTTTCTTTTTCTTTCTTTTATTCCAATAAGAAAAAATTCTTATGGGAATAAGAACACTAACTGTATTTGAAAACACCTTTTCAAACAGCTGCAACCATTGGAAAAGGGACCTACTTTGCTGTTGATGCAAGTTATTCTGCTCAGGATATTTATTCCAGACCGGATATGAACGGCAGAAGATACATGTACTTGGCTCGGGTCCTCACTGGGCAGTACTGTGCTGGGAGCGGAGGACTAATCACTCCACCACCAAAAAACCCAGCAGATCCTACTGACCTGTATGACAGCGTGGTTGACAATGTGAATAATCCAACAATGTTTGTCATATTTAATGACATTCAGGCATATCCTGAATACCTTATTACTTTCAGAAAATAGAATATTTTTAATAGTCTGGAACATTTTAGTGCCTTTTACATGTGGGAATTAACACAGCAATTCTTGATTCTTGTTTACATCTAGGTTTCTTAAATGAAGTGATTATTTATCTATCCATGTTTTTAAAAATGTCTTCAAATTATCAACACAAATATTTAGAACATGCTATTTTGATACTCACATTTCAGATTCAGTTACATAGAGGTGTAGGCAAGAACTGTGAGAACAGCCCTGACTTCTTTCTACACAAGGCAGAGGGGACTGGTAGGAAAGGGGGCTGCTCTGCCTTACTCATAGCCTGAAGTAAGAGGTGTAGTATAGGTCAGTGCACCTATGCATGTTCCTGTTTCCAGCATTCACCATAAACTACCAAGTGGCTGGCTGCCTGTGAGGATTTATTTAAAATCTTCCATGTTGGGGGAATAACCTTACCCGCCAGCAGAGTGTTCAGGCATCCACTCACCCTTGTTGGTGCTAAGAGTCCTGAAGAAAAAAAATAATCCAATATTGAACATACACTTTGCATTTGTTGTTTCACACCCCCCCTTATGCTGTTGTGGCATACTCTGGTATTCTCTAGGTATAAATTCCTATATTCATACCATTTCTTAGGGGCATTCTCCATGGTCCCCTGCATTACGTATATCCAACTTCCACATACAAAGTCATTGCTTCTGGAATTTTCAAGACGGTAAAGAGGGACTTCTAATTTCTTCTGGTCAGTATTGAAATGTTAACCCTTCTGTAGAAGTACCAGTTTGCAAAGAGTCATCTACAGGGGCATAACTCAGTTACCATGCTTAAACCATATGAAATTTTTTAAAAGTTCTGTAAAGCAGGTAAATAATGGTATATGTACGTTTTTGCCAGCTGTACTCTTAATTACAGTGATAATCTTACAACTGCCAATCAAAAGCCATATACAGGTGGTTTTAATAAAAGTAGTTTCAAACAGCTACACTGTATTACTGAGTCATCCTTTACACAAAGGAACACACTTCAAGTAGAAGTGTTGCTTTACGTTTGGATATGTTACAGTGATGCTATAAATAGTGAGAAGTTGAAAAGGCTGACAAGACAAAATTGTTTTCTTGTACTGTTGGAGTGACAGATTTGTGCATAAAGACTCCAGCTAAAATTACTCTGCCGCAGTCCAAAGGACACCTATGCTGGAAATGTAAAACCCCATCGTAATGTTCTCATTGCCTGCAAAGGGGAAAAGTGCTTATGGCAGCTGCAGGTGGCAATATAAAAAAATTCTGGTTTTCACAGCAGATGCCCATGCAACACTTCAGATGAATGTCCTGCATAAATTCCCATTCAAAGCAGAACAGAGTTTAACACACTCCTGCTTGAATAGATTTTGCTCCCTGTGAAAAGGTGAGGATGCTTTTCTCCCTTCCCTGCTTTTTTGGGTGCTTTTCCATATTGTGGAAACACTGCAGCAGCCAGAGTGATGCGGTTTAACTTGTGGCACCAGGCGTCCGACGACTTCTCCCACTGCTGTCACCGAGCTGCCGGGTGAGCCAGGATGCGCCATGCTCCATTGGTGTGGCCCTCGTTGTAACCGAGTGCCTTGGAAAGCAGCAGGAGCTCCAAGATGAAGTGCTACAAAACCCCGATTTTTATCCCCGGTGTGGCAGTAGAAGTTTCTTTACTAGTTTCTGTACTAGGAAGTCGGGGATGCTCTGTTGCAGCGCGTTTGTGAGCCGAGAAGCTGGAAAAAGGCAGTGTAGGGTATGACAAATGAAATGCCATCCCCGGATTGGAGTGCTGGGGAGGGCCGGCCGCAGGAGGCCCTTTGCTGCTAGGCAGTAGGATTTCAGATTCGCGGCCTGGGCAGGGCTCCCAGGGACAGGGAGCTCAGTCTTGGGGAGAGAATGAGGTCTCGCTGGCCTGGGGACCTGGCGCCCCAACCCAACCTGGCTGTAATAGCGGCAAGGCAGCCAGAGCCCTGTGGGGCGTACGGCTCCTCCCGCACCGCACGGAGCTCACTGGACTGCGCCGCACTGCACAGCGCCGCACCGCGTTATGCCACACTGCGCCTACCTGCATTGCACCACGCAGCGCTGCCCAGTGCTGCCTTGCCCCGCACCACCCTGCAGAAGGCTCAACCGCACAGCGCTGCGCCGCTGCCCTGCAGAACGCTACACGGCGCTGCACAGCCTTGCACGGCGCCACCTTCACCTCACCTCACCTCCTCGCCCCCTGCCCCACCCCTCAGGCCT
>NW_010561455.1:4117-73127 GCF_000687285.1 Phaethon lepturus | reverse complement strand
AAAAAAAATATATAAGTGAACAGCATTACTACCACCCAGATCTGCATGGTGCCAATAGGTATTAAACATTCCAATTATGACTGCAGTAGGTCTGTATTATTGATATAACTGGTTTTCATCCAGCTTCCAAATGCATTTGTGGGGGGAAAGATAATGCATGTTTTAACATGTTTTGAAAATATCTGTAATTACATAGATACTCCTTTGCTGTCTTTTTACATATCTGCTTTTGACTCAGGGTATGAGGTTTTCTTCATGTCAATGTGGAGGTTTGTCGAGCATCATTGCTGTACTTCCAGGACAGTGAAAGCAAGCTAGCTTTCATCTGCTGTGAAGAGTCTGGATCAAAATACTCAGTTCTGAGTCCTCAAATATGCACATAGATTATGCTTCCATTACTGCATTTAAAAAGCTGTGAATTGTTACCTGTGAGAGAGTCCTGTGTCATAGGACTACTTTTTTATTCTGAATAATAATATTGAGGTTCTGTGCAGCCTTTTTCACCTAAGGATTTTAAGGCACAAAACATCAACTAACGAAGTCTTGTGATTCTCCTGCGCTGCTGTGCCAATTTTTTATGTATGGATTGCAGAATACAGATAGGATAAGCCAGTGTTGTGAGTTAGAACCAAAAAAAAGAACATAGCAGTGCAGTGAGGCCTCCCTCCCACACTCCTGCTATTGATTTTGTAATTAAGGATCTGATCTGCCCTAGTGAGGTCATGGAATTCACTGCAGTGGGATTAGTTTAGGGACTATACATTTTTAAGTCTGATTACAGTCCAAAAAACTACGCATTTTCTTATCCAACAGACCTACTCTAGTAAGGCAAACTATGATCATAAGATGACAGTTTTACATATGCTTGTGAATATAATTTTGTCCTACGGTGAGGAGACTTAAAGCAAGCAGCTACTAAATGCTTACCCCATCCAATTCCATAATAGTATAAGTGCTTGCTCTCTTCTGACCCAAACACTTTGATCACCATACTGTAAAGATGAAATCCTTCCACCAGCATCCATGCAAAAGCACTCAGGAAGAAAAAATGAAGGAGAACAGCCAAGATCTTGCAAGGCACCTAAATTAAGGAAAAAAAAAAACAAACCCAAACATTACTTCTTTGTGATGCAGTCATATTAGTTTTCCTTTTTTTTATTATTTCTGTATAAATTTACACACTAAATGCTTAATTATTGGAGTAAAACATTCTTAAAGAACAAAGCACCAGAGAATTAATTTTTCTACAGCATTTTCAGAGAGCTTCAGAGTAACAAATCCTCCCACCTTTTCACAAAAAAACAAAAAACCCTTGTCAAACATGATGTGGAAATCCAACCTGATTATTTATTTAGGCGTAAGCAATACTCCTACCAAAGTCTACAAAATACTTAAGAATTCAAAACTGGAGGGTTGACATCCTGTTGCTGAGCCTGTAGTAAATACAGGAGAGTCAGAGAAGGGGGGGTACAGGCACTCTTCTGTATCCTGCCCCTGTTCTGTGATGGTAGAAAAATCAGTATGGTTCATGCCTCCTTTTCTACAAAGAACTAGTAGGAAGTCAGTGAATCAGTTAAGCTTGAGTAAAACATGGACATTTTAAAATAAGGTGCCATGTTGAACCTGCTTTTTAGTTACACTTCGCCATGTGGCTTTCCTACTCTGCTGTTTTTCATATTAAAAATAGGATAACACACAAATTAAATCACATTATATTCCAGTATCTGTCTGTCCTGGTTAGAAATTCTGTAAAAGTCTTATATAGTCCTCCATCAGCAATACTAATACAGACATTTCAAAAAATTATTATAAAGCTATCAGTGGCTCTTGTGTCCTAATTGCTCTATGGTGAGCATCTAGTTTGCCCACCTGTTTGAATTCTCAATTTCCCATAGTCTGAAATATGTACCAGCTGTGTATGAAGTTATATTTGACAATAACACATGTAGTATTTAAGGCAAAGAACTGAGTCTTCTCTGTAGGATGTTTACAGTTCGAATCCTCCTTGATAGTCCTTTACTCACTATGTGTTGCTAAGATTCTGGAATTAGAGGCTAATACAAAAGTTTAAGCAACAGAAAAAAAAAAAAATCTAGAAAGCGAGCCCAGCTGGTGTAAACTAGACTATCTATTTCAATTTAGACTACAACAGGCTTTGATGTGAAATAATCACTAGCCTAACAGAGAGAGGAATGCCGCAACAAAGGCAATGCAGCGAGAGGTAAGAACATCCTCTTGAGTCCTGTTTGCACCCGCCTCAGTGCTGACGGCCCACTGAGCTGCAGGAAATGCAGTCAGTGCTTAGGAGCTGCGGTAGCAGCTCTCGCCACTTGTTCCTCAAAAAGATCTTTACATGGTTCTCTGAAGTCTCCTATCAGCCTACCTTATGAAAACAGGAAAACCTAATCCTTTCTTCTTCCCCACTCCTCACGTATTCGCACAGCACATTCTCCTCTCCCCACTAATTGCTTTTTGACGATGTCTCACCACAAGTTGTTTTGCTCATCATACAGAAATTGAACAGATGTGACTGCCAATGATCCTACCACGAGATAACCTTGTTTGGTTTGCTTTCAGTTAAGGCACATTTTAAACACGCTTTTGGAATGAGTCCCAGCTATATGTCAGTTTTGCATCTTGTAGCATACTGATGATGGTCATTCTGCTCTGTAGTTGTAACAACACCTACAGGATTTCAGAGGGGTTGCTTGCATGCAGTCCATGTAAATAGGAAGATGGTTTTATTTTCTTCAAGGTTGCCCTTCCTCACCTGCACAAGCCACAGTAAGGTATCCAAGCCAGGGGAGTCTGTGTGCTGAGGAAGCATTACCAGTAGAAACCAGTTTGCTGCCACAGTGGTCTTCAGATGTTAATCATTAATTAGTTCCTCTTGTGGCAGTAGCTTAGCTGCCCTGTGCTGGTATTTTATTCTTTTTGTTGATGGTTTGCGGTTTTGTACACTAAGGAAAACTAAAATGTAGGGACTTGATAGTATAATGAAAACTGAAGCTTTCCCATACCTTCTCACTTGTACTCAGCTGGTTCTGTGCTAGTGCAAGGACATTCTAATGCAAATCCATTGTGACTACACGTCTTAAAAAGCAATAACTTTGGGTTTAATTCATGTAAGTGAGATCTGTCTTAGTATTTCGCAGTCTTCAGTTACATATAACTAAATCAGATTTGCTCATTGACAAAAACTGTAAAAACCTTTCCAGTTAATTTTATCATAAGGCTATGAAATCCATTTTAATGCCTTCTGATTTCTACTAGAAGATTAGTCCATGAAAATATAAATGCAACATAAAGCTGACTTACAAGCTTGTTCTGTCAAATGGATACTTCCCAATTTTTGAGTAGCCAAACAGTATGAATCACAAAACAGCAGAAAAATAAAACATAGTAGCAGGAGGCTGATCTGTATATAATTTTGTATCATACTGAGTTGCAGATTTTTACATAAAATCCATAGCAAAGTTGCTGCTCATCCTGTATTTGTGTCTTAATTATTACTTTGAAGATACTCTTAAATGACAGAATTGCCTTCTTGAAAAACGCATGGAAAAGCTGATACTTTACTTATTAAAAACAAGCAAGTGTCCCTTGCTGTATCATACAATGCACACTGCTTTTGGTAGAATACCTGTAAAAAGACAAATCTCATTACTGTTCTTCTTACAACCTGTAGCAAGGCCTATCATGTTATAGTTGTTGAGAAAGTAAAGCAGACTCTCAGAAAATAATAGTCATTTGTTTACTGAAGATGGTCTTAAAACAGGTAGGTAAATTTGCATACGTTTTCTAAATTAAACTTATAACAGTGTTTTCGATTTAAGTGGCAATCTTACTGCATTATACAGAACCCTCTGAAAAGGTCCTTCCCTGCGCTCTATATGCTGCGTTGATACACAAGTCTTCAATTTCTGCAGCTACATATATCATAAACAAAAGTAGCTCATTTCATCTCTCTATTTGGAAGTGTTTTAGCAATGCCATGCAGGAGTACTGAGGGAGAAACAGCTCAATACACTGATGCAGAACTGCAAATAGTAGACACATTAAATTTTCCAGTTGCACCGGAAAACCACAGTGCTGCCTGGCATGCTGTACTTCAATTTTCCTTTTGCTTTGTCCAAGTAATATTTCAGTTTCTCCCACAAACATGCTCAGGTCTTTGGAAGGCTCTAATAGCCTAAAGAAGTGATGATGGTTAATTAAATGCACACTGCTTTTTGCGATTCTGTTAAAAAAATGGGGCTCCCTAGTCTATAGGCAGAGTAAGTAACTAGGAGCAAACGTCTCTGAAGAAACAAATCCATCTATTGCTGAAAGTCTAAGGGAAGTCATTAGACCGGTGTGCGGGGACACAGCAGTATAGGAAGAAAATGTTGTGTGCGAAGATACTTGCTTTCTGTAGAAGATACCCTGCTTTCAGGAATAATTGCCTTCCTGGAATATGCCATGATCAATTAGGACTACTGTTTTAGCATTAATGATGTAAGATACCAAGGACCAGCTTTTAAAAAAAAAAAAAATTAAAATATGTTCTTGGATATATTAGAAAGGTCAAAGTCCTATTCGTGAAAATAGCGTTTTGTGGTTAAAAATGACTTCTACTCTACAAAAGGAAAATTGCTATAGTATGAACTGTAAATGATTAAATAATATATCTGAAATTACCAGGTGAATACTGTATGCTGTATCTGGAATAAAAAACTAAATATCCATGGAGATGGGAAAAGGATGGAGAGTCTAAAGGCAGTCATGCAAGTAAGTGGTGCCAGCTCAGGGACTGCTTCTACGATGCCATTCCCTATTCCACTGTATGTCCTCAAGCAAACTGGTACCACTTGTCCTCACAAGCAAGGGCACTTACAAACTGTTTAGCACTAGATACACACATCTTTGGCAGAAGCAGATTAAGAAATCCACACCTTCTAGTGTAAATACTGCCTCCCTCTTTTTGTAAACTACCATTTAGCAGTACAATTAAAGCAGCAATTAAAGATACTAAAGCTGATGTCAAAGCTAGTGAGAACAGAGCATGTAAGGTGTAAGGACATGAGACTAATGACAAATCACAACATCCCCGATGTCTAGCTAAAACAATAAAAATAAAATTGTAACAGATAGTATGGACATCATGGTTTTCAACTTTAAGATCTTTATAGTATTGTGTCCTACAATTACTGCTGTTACAGTATATAACATTTCAGCAGGGTTTTAGCTCTCTACTGACTCAGAGAGGACTATTTTAATGCCTGGTTTCCATTGCCTTCAGTTTCAAGTTATATCTTTTGCTGATCTCCACTGTCTCCACTCTTTTTCTTCTAAACCATTCCCTACCATTTTCTCCCTTGCACATCATCTTACTCATTCAGGACCTGCCTGAATGTTAAACAGCAAGAGTAAGAAGTTGGTTTTACGAACTGCTTTTAGATCCTCAGGTAATAATATGTAAAACCAGACTTTATTGTTGTATATAAGCTTAACAGAAGTTCAAGGGAACCCATTTGACCAGAACATAAATTTAAGTAGCTGATGTATTGGCAAAACTAAGAGTGTGCAAACCTCATGTTTACTTATACTGAGAATAAAAAGAATGAAAGTTTAACAGAAAATGCTTGCTGCTTGTTAAAAGGAATATGGAAAAACAGCTGATCACAAAAGTAGCCAAGTTTTGTCCATTACAAAAATAGAGCACACTGGAAGATTATTTTAAAATCAGGTTTTGTTTCTTCTTTTTGCAGGTGGGACCTTCCATCAACAGACCTCATGTTACTTTAAATAGCATTTTTTAAACACAACAGCTGAAACAAATTGGTTTTACTGGTATGTAGTTAACTTGGCATATTCGTCTTAGTCTAACCCAGCTGTTCTAGATACCAGTTTTAATGGTTTAGATCCTGGTACTCTGCAAAAGCAATTCCCACCTGTAGTAGCAGATCCATAAAATCAATCTGTAATTTCAAGTTCCCATCTATGTGACCAGGCAGAAAAACCCCATACATGCACAGAGCTTAAGTACCACGTCAGCAATAGGAAGGTGATTGTCAGTTGCGTAAGTAGTTGCCTCAGATGCCCGGAGAAGTATATACATGTTTTACAATACTGAGGATCTCGGATTAAACTCTTACACAGTGATACTTAGACGTAATGCTTTCTGCCACTTCTGGCTAATTAAGCAATAGTTGCTGTACCTTTCTCATTGATTTTTACTCAGGTCAAATAAACATGAATGATACTTAAAAGTAATCTATATTTCCAGAGTAAAGATGATCAATAAATCTGCTGTTCAGAAAAACAGTGTATTCTAACACACAAATAAAACTTTATGAGCAAAAAACAAAGACCTTTCGTTTTGCTCTCCAAGAAAGCAGAAGAAATTGCCACAGCTCCATCAGGAAGCTCATTACCTTCCAACAAGAATAAGAGGACTTTTTAATGTGGAAAAGATAAAGATAAACTGTACCATAGCAGAGAATAGACAGCTAAAAAAAAGCATGCCCTCCTCCCAGCCCCGACCCCAAACTCTTAACAGAAATACAAATACCTTACCTAAATACAAAATTCATGCAAATTTCTCCAATACAGAATTCCTACAGTTTTCAGTACAGAGAATGGATGAGAGAAAGCATAAGCCTCATCAGGCAGAATTCAGCCACGCCATTTGAACACACAACTGAAATGTACTCCATTACTATGGTGATTTTTCCATTTGATGGGTGCATATCTGTCTCAGTTTTGCAAACATCCAGACATGGACAGATGTTATGATAACACTATTTCGATACACAGAAGGCTTTATCTAGTGTTGCAGGATGTCATTTTTGGCTGAGGAATGTTAAAAACAGGAGATCTTGCATGCAAGACGCTTTCTTGCATGTGGCATGTTGCCTTCCTTCCATGGAGGTGCCTTGCAAAAACCACAATCGCTCTTTTTAGCACTTACCGTTCCAGGGCTGAACTGAAAGCTGGTGAGAAGCAGGATCTGAGCCACCAAGACAGCAAAGGACAGATTGGCATGAATATGATAGCGCTGGTTGCGGATGGTGCTGACAGACCTGGCAGAAGATAGAAAGACACATGAATAAAGCAGTATTCCAAGAAGCATGAATGTATTTATGATTTATCAGCAAGCATTTTGATTGGTTTTTGGTCACTCATTTTGGTGAGGTTACCGTGATGTTTTCTGAATACTCCTTCCACCAGGATGGAGTCATACCTAACTGGTTTCTTGCATATTCTGCTGCTGTCCTGATTTGCATGTTAACTACCTCTGTTAATGACTTATGATAGAATATTAACAAAGAGATGGATCCTGAATGGTGCTGAGCTGTCAAGGAAGTCAGATCTGCACCTCTCAGAAAGCGTACTGCATCTTGCACCATCTAGCCCACGCTGTGCCACAGGGTTTCTGGTTTTATCTTGTTGATATTTGCCTGTATTAGAAATCAGTAAACAAGAAAAGACTCTGGTTACAAGCTTGACTTTACCATTGACAGCTTTTGAGCACAGGAACTATAGCTACTGATTTGGATGGGCAGTGCCTATCTTGACAGAGACTTGACCTTGGTTACAGCATCATTTGAACCTATCTCTCTTGGCTTTGCAAAAAACAGCTGGAAAACTGACAAGAACATGCTTTCCTGGGAGTCTTCTGACCTCGTGTTTCTGTTCTCATCCAGAAATAGCAAGTAGAAAACAAACAAAAACATGTATCTGAACATTTCAGGCCTTTTGCATAATTTTATCCTTCTCTTTAAAAAAGAACAGTACTGGTGATAACAGGTTTTCTATCTCAATCCATACTGCCTGCCCACCCCTACCATCAGCTTCAATCATTTCGGGAGACCTGGACCATTTAGCTGTGTGAATGGCAGCGCTTCTTCCACACAACAGTACGCACTCCCATCTGCTCGTTGAATTGCGCTGGATGGTGATGACTTTTGCACCCGGTGGTGACACATCGCGCGTGCCCCCTGCAGCTGGGTGACGCAGACTGGGCAGTGCAGATGATGGCTTGTTGCCAGCCCTGCTCTTCCAGCACTCTTGTAGCCAGTGCTCCATTAGAAGGGAGTGAAGAGGGAGACAACAAGAAGTATTGATGTCCTAAAAGTAATTCAAAGAGACAGGTTGCACTGCCTGGTGCCTATGGCTTTCTAATACGGAACTTCATGTAGTCGCGAACTGGAGCATTGTTACCCGGAAGGCAGTCAGGACTGCCCTCCTGGGAAGCGGTCGTTGTTGCCAGTACGTGGAATAGCAAAGAACTTGCCAGATTCCTCTCCACTTACCTCACGGTCATCTAACGCTATATTGCAAAATTTCACTTCAGCTGTTTAATGAGGCCCTGCTCTCCAGTGAAAACCTAATCAAATTATTTTTAATTGGCAGTTTGAATGATCCTGTATGTAGGTGGGGTGCTTAACCCTGTGACAGTCAGCTGGGTCCAAGGTCTCTTTCCAAGTCTTCTGTTTGCCTTCAGTTTCTCAAGGAGTTTGCAGCCCAGCAGCAGCAACACCGGCTCCTTTTGCTCCTTTTTCCTTTCTAAACACTCTAGCATCCAGTTTTGCACTCAGGCAAAAATGGAGCAGATCATTCCCCTTAGCCTAAATGTGCCAACAGTGCAATGACAGATAGGCAGACGTTGGACTTTCTTAGAGTGGATTTTGCCACGCGTAACACAATCCAAGCATGACCAACACAGATCTTGACACTTGGAAATAATATGGGATTTGGAACAAACATTGCAGTTGGTTTACTGGGTTTCGGCAAGTCCTTTTTCCTAGAAACTAGCCTCTTAACAGGATGTCCAAAAGACATGCTTAGGCACAGAAATAAAAAATTGAACCCTTTGAGTAGGAAGAACATGGTTTAGCGTGCAAAAGGAGACGAGTCCCATTCCTTGCTGTGCTCCCAATCTGCTGTGCAACCTCAGACAAGTAACTTCACCCTTTGTCAGGTTTTCTACTTTTTATTTAGACAGACCCCGCTATGAAAGGTTTTTCATAAATCTTTGTATCAAGCCTAGCTGGGCCTCAGACTTAGTCGTCACTACTGGAACATAAACAGGCATACAGACCCTAAGTGTCCCATGGCAGAAACCTTCCCAGCACAGGGAGCCCTCGAAGGGGCTGCCGTGTTACAGGCAGGAGGCTGAAGAGATCCGGAGATTTAAACATGAGCCATGGAGTGAGTTTCGTACTGCCTACAGTGTCCTTCATTTACTAAAGCAACACATTCGAAAAGTAGCCTAACAGAGAACAGCAAGATACTTGAAAATTAATGTGGGTTATATGATGTAATTGTGTACAAGCTTTATGAAACAGAAGTGAGGCAGCTAATGTCGACGAAGCCTTCCTTTCTGGGTGTACCTTTATAAACACACTGCCTTACAGATAAGACAGTTAAAAAGCAGAAAGAAGTACTGGCTGTACACTTCAAGCAATCCAAGTGGTATCTGGGGGAGGAAGAGGGGATGATCCTGCAGTCCTTGCTCATATTATACTTGCCTTAAGGCCCAGATCAAGCTCTCCTACAACATCCTTGCAAGATTCCTGAACTACAGCAAAACATGGAGAGTTTAAAAAAAATCCAAAAATCCCTCACAGGATGGAAATAACTTGCTATATAAAGACCACCCCATTTCAGGAAATGAAAGTAATTTAGAAATAACCAACCAACTGTTACGAATGCATGTGCAGAATCTAATTAAGGAAGGTTGTAGAATTAATAGCCTTTGTTTTATCCTGAGCACCTGAAGGGATCCTAACCAGTGGCCTGAAGTGCACTGCCTGGCTTTCTGCACGATAGTTGCTCAGCAGGCGTTAAGTTAAAATTACTCACGACAATATAGCGAATGTGACCAACGTGATCATCAAGCAGAAGATGGACAGAGCACAGCCAATGTAAGTGATGGAGGAGAGGGCCACCTGGTGTTCTCTTGTTAGCTGTACACAAAGAAAAAAAATGAAGTAAAAACTATTAATTGATTTATTACACTACAGAACCACAGGGCACCCCCCTGCACATAGCGTTTCCTCCTCCATCCGCCCATATATAAGCTGATGTTCGCAATCGTTCGCTGCTGTTTCTAACATGGGAAATGAAGAGCCAACTCCAAATTCAGTCACATAGGCAGGGCATCCACATGCCCATGGCATTTTGGTTCCCTCTTTTATTTTCCTAAGTCAGTATTTCCTCAGAATCAGGTAGTTTCTCTGCTGCTACGACATCGTCAAGCCTGAGATAAGAGCAGTTTATTGAGCTGCACAAACAATGTCAGCAATGGGATCTTTCACAGCTCGCCGGGCACTTTGCTAATGCTCTCATGCTGCAATAATTTACATCATTGTGCAAATACCAGAAGTGCTTCACAGCAGTGAGAACTGACAAACCAAGATAACCCATAAATCACGGGCCATTTATAGCCCACTTGTTTTGTTTAATGTATCATGTTTTCGGTGCCTGTTGTAGGGCCTGGACTGACATCTACAGAATAGAAAACCACAGAAAAGATCCAGCATGAGCAGTCAGAGTGTAAGCCTCTCGTCTCAGCCTCTGTTTTTACCTACAGGCACCTTTCGTAGGCATAATTCAATTTTCATGAACGTTTAATTTGTAGCTCCATAGTGCTCGCCACTAGGATTTACGTTAAAACCTGGGTAGACGCAATGAGGGAAGGAAAGTGTGTTTTGACCATTCATCCTAAATTAATCAGAAAGTGTGCTTTAGTTTTCCATGCAAGTTCTCGTAAAAGAATGACAAAAAAGCCACACCCAACAAAGGGAGCCAGGCAGTATTAATATGTAATAAGTAGAACAGAACTAGGCAAAAAAAGTTTTCTCATCTCAGAAGAATTTTCAAACATTTTTCCTGACTTGAATTTGGACAGAGTTGTCATTTTCATAAACTGCAGATATAAAAAAATAAAAAAATAGTTGCCAAACAAAAAGATTTCATTTTTATATTTGAAATACTATGTTTTTATTTCAATGCCTTTTCACTATAAATTAAATTCCTAGCTGAAAACTCATTCCAAATATTTATTTATTCTGAAAAATACTGAAAGGACCAATATGTTTTCTGATTTTTTTACAGTAACTCTATCTAATAAAAAATAATCCTTTCTCACAGTTTGGGATTTTCTATTCTTTTCCCCACACACAATAAAAATTCCGCCCTAAACGAAATATTTCATCAGAGATTATCAAACCCAATGAGTTTTAACAATAAGCTTCTCATTAAAATTCCTTTTAAAGGACAGAAATAACATGCCGTGTGGTTATGAGAAAAAATATCTTTTTTAATACAGACAAAAATGATGTGTTGTATATGTACATTTTTCCTGTAATTATCTGCCAACAGTATCAGCTCACGTGCAGTAACTTTCACAGCAGAACAGACTGTGGCTCGCTCAGCAATCTGAGAACTATTAAGTGAGGCAGCAGCAGCACTGAAAGACAACTGTTGCTATGGTATTACAGTTCCGAGGAAATATGATGCAGCTCTTCAGTATTTTTCTCTTTCAGCCAAAGACACATTTCTTTTCCCTGACTTGGATAGCATCAATTACAGAAACAAAAGGGTTCTGTGTGCTGGACCAGCTTAAAAGATCTGTATAATTTCTAGAGAAGAGCTTCTATTGTCCCTCTTTCCCCAGAGAAGCCATGTATAGCCATGCTTCACAGATTATTCCTGGAATAGGAATAACTTCTGTGGTAAATTGGGCAGTTTAGAAGCTATTTCCTCAGTAGGGATATTCATGTCCAAATGCATGGACCTTATTTCCTGATTGCTCCAATACACATCCCTTTTTCTTACTACAAGTGGCTTGCAGTTCTACAGAGGGAGGCAGAGAGCAGGGGAAGCTTTTCCAGCTTAAAGTCACTCCAAAATCAGTATTTCTCAGCAGTTCAAGGCTTGCTTTCACTCCTTTAACTCCCAGCACCTGAAGCCAGAAAATGTTCCCTACAAAGGTCAAAGCTGCTCAGTGCTCATTTCGATTTGCAGTGGGCTGTCACAGTGTTTGCATTGGCAAAGGCGGATAAGATCTGCAAAGGAAAGGCAATGTCTTACTATCGCATACAAGTACAGAAGATACAGGGGATCCATCTAGTGGAAATGGGCAAAAATCAAAGCCTTTGGTTTTTTCCATAATACATCCAAGAGAAGATGATGATCACACAGAAACCTTTTTCTAACTGGTTTCTGTTATAACATGGCTCTAGGAAAGTCTTTCTCTGGGTTTTAGCTGAGTCTTCCTCCAGAAACCCCTGCAGGGCAAGACAAGGCATGGATCAAGATTCCTAAGTGGAGCCTGTATTACTTAGAAACAAAACAGGGAAAAAAAAAAAAAATCTCGTATAAACGAAATACAGAGGATTCATTCAAACCTAAAATAACCTACATAGGTCCCCACATCTATGAACTGGAAATAGCTCTTGCTCTGGTAAACAGAACCAAAATCTGATGATGCTTTAAGAATGCCTCTCTTAAATCAATACCCACATGAGTCTGGTAACAACTATTTCAAAAGCAACATCACTATAGTTCACGTTCTCGTCTTGCCTAGTGTGAGGGACAGAAAGCTCATAGGTAGTTCTGAACTATTTTTTGTTTATTAAGGAGAAGATGGAACCCATGATAGCTGTTCTCAAACTGAACTGTCAGGCTGGAGGGGTGCAAGAGAGCAGTCCCTGTTCGCAGCGGCTCCAGACGGCGAAACCAGCGCCTTTCTGTGGCTGATATGAATTGCAGGAGGAAGGATACAGCATGAAAAGAAGGCCGGGGATGATTTCCAGGGTGTGGAGCCTCATTTCTAAACACAGGTATAATGGTGCAGGAGAGAAGAGAACCTGTATTTTAAATAACAGGTCTCTACTAACTTCTCACAACCCACCTATTACAGCACAGCTGGATGTTGTGTGTCTGTGTTCACGTTGTAAGGGATAACAAGCATGCAGTTTAAATACCTGGATTGTCAAAGCATTGTGCATCATCAATTAAGAAACAATTTCCTGTAAGTTCCAGTGCTCTGATATGAGCTGATTTCATCTTACCTCAGTTTGTCTTTTTGAAGATTTTCAGACTTGTGCATGACATGGAAGGTAAGATAATAATTTGGGATGATCTTGTAGTCAGCACAAAAATGCTAATCAGGCTGTAATGCTATTACTAAAGAAAATAGCATTAAAAAAACCCAAATAAAATATTGAGCAATCTGTGAAGTAGTCCCATGAGCCTGATTCTCACACTTGTCCCAATGTACATTAAAGTATTCTTTTCTTTGAAAAGGTTTTGCTTCTTCGAGTTTATAAGGTCATTCTCTTACTCTGAAGCAAGCTGAAAAGCTAGGAAAAAAGCTCATGCAGTCATGAGTGTTAGTAATCATGAACACTAAAAGACAGATGTTTCTTAGTTTCAGCTTTGACAGTCAAATAAAAAATTCATACTCCATATAAAACTCACATCCTTTTAGTTTAGGCTGTAACACCCTTTAGCTTGCAAGTGGCACTAACAGCATGGACAAAAATCTGATGGTTTCAGTAGTTACACTCATCTGCAATATTGTAGTCTATTGTCTTACCCTTCTCTCTCATAAGAGAGGTTAGAACATTCCTCAATATTTTTATTTTGGAAACTCACAGGCAAGTGGATGGCCTGAGAAATTATCCTGGAAAGATACCAGTTCAGACTCTAAAGATATATTTTTCCTTTGTGATGTTGTTAATAACAAGAAAATGAGTGACATCTAACTCCTCTGTTTAAAAATAACTGCACAGGAAGATGAAAATATATTATTATAATGGCATGGTACTTTTAATCTCTGGAGTATCTGGAAAAGGTCAGTTAAGGCTGAAAGACTTGTTCAATAGGCTACACATGAAAAATTGTTTGATCTGTATCTAGAACAGAAAACCTAGTTATTTATGTAACTAATGAGCAACTGTATATACAACACAGCACAACAACCCATCAAAAAGCTAAACAGGCTACAGGAACACAAAACAGCAACTGGTCGGATCAAAGCATCTGTCTGGGCAACACAGGGCTCGCTCTGCTCAGTGTCCCCTTCCAGGTGTCCCCTTCCGTGGAGCGAAATTTGCACCCTGTTCCTGTTTCTCATTATTCATCTCTCAAGCAGTTGACTGCATGTTTTCTGCTTTGCCAAGGGGGTACTTCTGGCTTTCTCCAGAGGAAGGGACATTTTGGGGAAGTACTAATCTAAAATTTTCTTCTTTCCGTGCTGCAAAAACATCCTTCTATGTCTGCCTTTAGAGGCAACACATCAGACAAAGGGCTGAGTTCAAATGCTTAAAACAAGGTTTGTCATAGCTGGTCCTGGAAGGGTTTGTCTGTGTACCAAATTACAACTTCACAATTTAGCCACCAAAAGCAGTAATTTCATTGTCTAAACTACTTTTGAAATCTCCCTTCTGAAAAGCAATTCATCTTCTTCCAAAAAAAGACAAGTTCTTGAATTAAAAAAATATTTTAAAGCCTTACAAAATGAGCCCTGCAATCTAAAGACTGTATCATACCTATCATTTGTATTTTAATGCTACTTACTGGTAGAACACAGAATATGGTATTTTTGCATGTGCTTATACAGTGTATACATTTTATAAAAACAAAGTTATTTGTTTACTGGTGGAAATATAATCTATGACAATTGTATTTTGCCCAAACTTACATATAGGTATATATATTATATACATGTTGTATTTTAGTGTCCCTTTTGGTCAGCTTTCCATCTCAAAGAAGCTTCCCTGCCATGAAGTTACTTACAATGTTGTATCGTTTTTACCTGTTTATTGAACCGACTGAGATGTGCCATGAGACAGTCAGCCGCTGGCCTGGGCTGAAATCCACTCTCAGACCCTTCTGCAAAGGCTTGAAACAATTCTTACGAGACATTTCTTGGGGGGGGAGGGAAGGGAGGAGAGGTAGGAGAGAAGAATTAAGGCTCAGCCAACTCTATTGAAGCTGCACCTTTAAAATGCAATCTGAATCCAATTAAGAAAAGGATGAATAATTAACTTTGGCAGCCTGAGTGTTTCGGAGACATTAAAACGCTGGCCTTGGCTGATGAAGCTAATGGTTTTAATTGCCTCCAGAAAGGCTGCTGAAATTCAATTTCAGTCCAGTGAGGCCTTTATTTATATATTAAATAACAATAACAATACAAATCTCTGTTTTCCTTCAGCTTGCCAAGCACTTTGTTAGGTACATAACATTATGGTTTTTTCAAATTAACATCTGTGTTTAGTTCAGGAGGCTCAGTCTGCTTACTGAGACCACAAGAACGATTTTGCTGGGGCCGTACCTAATGGCACTGCGCAATCACTTCTCACAGAAAAAGAAGTCTAACTTGATTCAGAGACTTCTTTTCTCAAGCCACAATGTATCAGATACCGCAAGTTTAGAGGAAAAAGGCCTCTGAGAGTCATGCTTTGCAGCACAATCATCTTTATCAGCCATTTCCAGCAGAACTGCTTTTGAATTCCCATTCTCTATTAACTCCACAACTCCTGG
The DNA here is from genome assembly GCF_000687285.1 of Phaethon lepturus. NCBI lineage: Eukaryota > Metazoa > Chordata > Aves > Phaethontiformes > Phaethontidae > Phaethon > Phaethon lepturus. The sequence continues at coordinate 57,587 of NW_010561455.1, read as the reverse complement.
TGATCAGCAATGAAGTGCTGCGAAGGGGGCTTTTCAGGATCAAAGGAACATTTCCCTCCAGCCAGCCCAGCCTGGTGGCTGCTTATTTAAAACTTTTCACTGTGACATGAAAAATTTGGAAATTTCCAAATCTCCCTGCCAAGGTGTTAATTAGTATTTTTAAAAGCCCACATCGTCTTTCAAAGTCATTCTGGGCAAGATGTCATCAAACAGTAGGTAATGTGCTCGTTACAAATCTCACACCGCAAGCTTTTAGTTCAAATGAAGCCTGAAGGAAGCATGGCAGGGAGGAAGGACTCAATTTGTGAAGTGGTACCAAATTATACTAAAGTTTGGGGATCAGGAAAGCAGGTATTTGCAAGCTCTTCCTCATATCTGTGTTTGTGTATAACAAAGCAGTGTGTTTTTTCTGCCTTCATGTCAGGCCTAAGACTTGCCGTGTTTCTCAAGGAATCTAAACGCTGTATTTACAGCAGATTATCCTCTGTGAAACTGAAAGAGCTACTTTCACCCATACACCTAAGACTTGTACATCTGTTCTGTACTCGCTGTTCCAGCAGGAGCAAACTCATCCTGTTCTCCAATTAACAGCCAAAGTGAAGTCCATCAGGGGGGGCTACGAGGAGAATAAACCCCAGCGTGGGTCCAGCAGACTCTTGCAGGCAGAGAAACGATGGTCTCTTGCCAGACTCTGAGTCTGAAATTTTTCAGAGCAGCTGAGAATAATTAAATACCCAGCTCCCAGTAAAATTCAATGAAAATTACTATGTCTGCCTCCCTTATCCCAGGCTTGGGCTTTGATTCAGAAATGTCCATTTCGATTCAGGACTGCTGCTAGCTGTGGCTTGCGCCGCAGCCAAGAGGCTCCAGGTACCCAGCCCTGAATTTCCTCTACACTATGCTTTGGGGAGAAAGGGCATAAAAAGGACAATACAGGAGACAGACTGAACTCAAGAGTACAGAATGACTAAATTTAAAGATATTCAACAGAGAACAGTGACGGATAAAGGTGCAGTGTCATAACATTTTTATACTGCATGGGGAAATCCTTTAGTCAGCGAGAAAACCTAGCTGCCAAATGGCTCAGTGCTTTCATGTTCACCATAGAAAGGAAGTCTATGTGATTTTGTTAAATATTCTGATTAAAATAGAGTTCTGTTTCATGCTCCTCAAACAAAAGAGTTCTTTTGACCATTATAGCATGCTTAAATATTTGTGCTTTTCCAAAATAAAAAGTCATTTTTTGTTCTCCTCTGCGGAGTGAAATTCAGTAACTGCCAAACAATTCTCTACAGAATTTGAGGGGTTTAGTATCCTGCAGCATGAGTCCAACTTTTTCCACGTAATTCAATGCAATTAAGGACAGAACTAGAAAGTCTCCTATTTCCTCCCATCAGAATCAACAGAGCTCCACTGGCATAAAAACAGAATAGGGGAAGAATGAACAATGGCTCTAAGTTAAAAATCAAGATTAGTGCTCATTTTCAGGAAAGATGAGCATGAGTATAGTAAGGACAAAAGAAATATGATGCATAACCATACTGTGAACACATCAGTGAAACGTGTTCTTACAGTGGGACAACATTTACTGCAATAAAATGGAGGGGGAAGTGGAGAGAGTGAGAAAGAGCAAAGAAATTTCACAAAGCAATGCTAGAATAAACACATAGGCTGATTTATCTTTGTTCATCTGATGGGTAAGGGCTGTCTAAACTGTCTATAAAGATCTCTTCAGTTAAATAAACTGTCAATGGTAATAATCAAGGACAAAAAAATTGCAATGCCTGTCCAATTTTTAAATATGCACCACAAAAGAAAAATTACTGGACTAAGGCACTATTCTTTTTATGTTGCCAGCAATGAAAAGCATGCTGAGAAAAGTAATTATATTGAAGTTACAAAACAGCAGAAATCAGAGAATGCCACATTATTTCCATTTCATTGTCCAATTAGAGTATATAATCTGAACCTCAGCTGGCTGAAAATTTTAAGAAAAAATGTTATCATTTCAGGCTGCTATTTTAATGCCCCCTGAGTGCAGTGTTTGATTAATAACAGCAATATTAGATTTAGGAAAACAGTGCTCCGAACTTATAAATTACACACCTTTCCCCCATATTTTTAAAGCATTTCACAATATTAGGACATTTTCAAAACAGCCTTTATGAACACGAATAGATGGATTTTGTTCTCAGTCAGCCATACATTGTCAAAACTTGCTGTCAAACTCAGCTGTAACAGTGAAAAATGAAATAAAAACACACATGTTGTCCCAAAGAAGAAATTTGGGATGTCTTTCCTTTTGTAAATAGAGCCTCACAGCCAAATCCCCAAGCCTTTTCAAAATCCTGGGCTCCCTAAACATGCCACAGGTTGTCTCTATAGCTCTACCTGCAAGATCAGATGTTTTTAAATATTTTCCCCTTTATAAACACTTCTCTGCTTTCAAGCCCATCGGTGGGCAGCTTGAACTACGTTGACTGATCCTCGCTTCTGAATTACGGAACAAGAGCTACAAACAGGATGAAAAATGAAGTCATTTCTAGCTTTAGAAATGCAGAAAATGTGTTTAAAAACCTGAATAATTTCTACCACAGATTGCATGACACTATTACTTTGCTGGAAATGTCCATCCACATGCGAACTTTATAGTAGTCATTTTTATACCCTCACAGTTGGAGAAGAAAGAGGAAAAAACAGGGAGAAAAACAATTTAAGAGAACGGTCTAGGAGCCATAACAGTTGTGCCCTGCACTCGTCACTTGGGGGAGGGGGACCCAAACCTCAAGCTCTATTTTGCTGTGGGAGACAACGATTTCCCCTTTAAAAGGGTTTTTGAACTCTGGGTCCCCAGGTGTCCACCATTCTTTTGCTGAAATGACATTTATGTGGCAGATGGTACAAATAGCCTGGCATGCTTTGTAGTTGTCGGATCACTATAAAAATAAAAGCTGCCAGATGGCTGGCATGTTTCCTGGCAGGAGCACAGGGCCCCACTGGCTGATGAGAGGAAGTAAAGCTGCCCAAAACAAAATCATAGCGTCTGAATTTTCTCCGGAGTGCTTCTGACATGCAGCTTACTCCGTGTCGTGTTTGTTTCCTGCTGCCCAGGAAGCACCTTGTGACATCCCTCCATCTGACTGCACCCACATCTCTCCTCTGGTTTCATCTGTCCCACCCACCCCAGGAGCGGGACCCCTCCACCGGCCATTTCCCCTGCAGCCGCAGGTACCACCGGGTGCTGGGTGCAGGAGGTGGTGGTGCAGGTCGAGATGTCCCCAGGCTCTGTGCCAGCAGAGGATGCCTACAAGAGGGAACATCTCATCTCCCACCCTCTGCTGTTCCTGCCCGGGTTCCAGCCTGCAGCACAGCGGAGGACTGTCGTACTACAAGAAAACCACCGCAGGGAGCGTATCACCCGGGGTGCCCTCTCCTTGGACTTTCTCCAGAAGAAGCAAACATAAACCAGTGTAAACACGTCAAACGAAATGGATTCTTTCTTTTTCCTACCGCAGCTATATTAATGCCCCATTGTCTCCCTAGCTCTAACATCGCCGGGTGGCTGGCAGCACGGGTTTGTTCTGACTGCACCCGATGAAGCAAAAGCTGGAACGCTGCGGGTCAAGGAAGAAGGACAGACGCGAATCCCCAAGAGTGCAGCTTTAGCTATGATTTGCTATGGGGGACTTTTTTACTCTACCTCAGATTCCCCCATCAGAAAGACGCTTGATCAGAGCGATGAGTTTCCCAGAAGAGGGGCACATGAATTAGTTAATATCTGCACAACTACTCAGAACATCCCACTGACACATTTTGTTGGGGAGATGCAATTGTAAAATTCTCAATCTTACTAACGTGATCAGAGTTGTGAAAAGACTTCTTAACTGAGTTTCCTAATTCTGATCATGTGCTGACTTAATTACATCCATGCAACTTCACAAAGGCAACCAAGGGTTGAACATGTCCCTTCAGGAACATTCTGCTCATCTTCAGGCACATTTTACCTTCAATTAACTTATTTATTCATTTAAACTAGTTGATGATCACTAATCTCCAAAACTCCAAATAAATGCTATCATTTCTCAAGTTAAAACCAACATGATAAATGAATCTCAGCAAGCAAACATGAATTTGGGCCAGCCGTGATACAGACATAACAGCAGAGTGATAAAGACACCAGTAATTTCGGCATTCTACGTGGGCCAATTCATCAGCGGGCTAACAGGTCAGTGCCAGGCTGACATCTGAGCACCACATGGTTGTAAGTTTTTCCAAGATGGTTATTTCATTCCTGAAATAATCGTGTTACAACTGCTAATTCCTTGCATCACTGAAAGCGGCTAAGCTGCATACATGGATCTCAGGGTAATCAGCAGTATTGTTCGTACCGTTCTTTCACTGCGACTTCAGTGCATCCAAGCTCTTGCTGAAACTAATATAAAATCTGGAGCAGTGTTCAACTACACTTGTAATCTGAGCTCGATTTTAGCTAACTCACCGCATTCAAAGTTCTTTTTCTTCACACAGTGCTGTATAGCACACAGATATCAGAGTGGAGGTTCATTCTGTCACATTTAAGTTAAAATTCAAGAATTTAAAATTTTTCTTTGTGATCTCTTTCAATTTCTTTCTCTGAAATATTGGAATAAAAATGCTTTTTCATCTCAGCAGATTTCAGTCTCTGGAGATTACTTCCAGCTGGCATACAATAGAATAGTGACTGAATTAATCTAACCTGTTTTGAGTGAAGATCAAGAAGAAAAATCAAGAACTCACAGCTTGTTCCTAAGAAATTTCTTGCATTTCTATGCTCCCTGGAAATTAGACCCACCTGACAGTCTGCTCCATAAACATCTGACAATTTGTCAGCATTCCTCATCTCCCAATACTTCAAGCATTCAAGAGAAAGCACTGTCAGATGCAAGATGTCTTACAATTTTGTTGCTATGAATGTCTCACCGAAACACAATGAAATCACTGTAAGACATTGAAATTCCTCCCTAAACCAGATGCATAAATTATTATCTTGTCATAAAATTGCAATTATAAAGAATCTTGAGAACACATAAATACATTTATGCCCACAAGAAATGCCCAAACTGTGTAAACATACAGAGTGATCTGCTGGATATTGGTGAGCTGGACCAGTACTAGCAGGGAGTGAGGCACTGGGGCAGGTCCCCGGTGCGTCAAAGCTGACAAGGTCTGGATCATGCCATTTTTCTGTGAGTGGAAAAACCTAGACTTAATCATGTGAAGGAACAAAGAGAGGAAGTTAAGCAAGGAGATTTTTGCTCGAATTTAGCATAACTCAGAAGAAAAAGTCACCATCCTTGACAAATAGTTATCATACAAGCTCAGCTCTCTGGTTATTAGAAACGCTCACCACATGAGTTTATGTGGCTACTTACTTCTGAGGAAGATCACTTATCTTCAGTATTTGTTGCTCAGAGACACCTTGGCGTTTTCTGAACTCGGAGAGTATGCCATACTCTCTGGTTGTGAACAGTGATCTCTTTAAAAAAACTGCAATGTCTCATTAATGGAAAGCTTATGCTTTTGGGTTTTTTTTTTTAAGCAAAAAGAAAATCAATGTCATGAAGAGGAGCTGAGAGAGACAGAACACTTATTGCCTGAACTGGTCTAAAAAGCTCATGAATTTCTGCATCATATTCTCCCTAGGGATGTTCTCCCAGGACTCAAGCTGCTGCATACATGCTGGTCTGTTTTACATCTCTTTGGAAATGTTGATATCCCCCTTTTTTATCGTTTTCTGTGCATCTGTCTGCCTTTCTGCAAGGGGTGGCAGAACCATTCATACCTGGGTTTACTGTTCTGCTGACTGGTGCAATTAGGTTAAAGGCATTATGGTGCCCTTGGAAAGGATGCCTGTCTGTTCGTGCTACCCCGAGAGCTGCATTTATCCGTACGATGGAGAGAAAGGGATATGATACTTTTCATAGGAAAACAGACGTATAAAGCATCCAAAGCAGAATTCCCATGAAGAATGAAATGACGTTTTTCTACCAAAATACCTCTCCAGCTTTCAGGCAATCCATTTCTACTAATTTATTGACATTTTTTCATGAAAAGCAGACCCCTTTTTGTAAGAAACAGAATCTAGACAAAAAAATAAACATTCTGTCCAAAACAGTGTTCATGTGGAAAAATTTCATCCAGTTCTATTTACACAGCCACAGATATGTAATAACTATATAAATAGAACTGTTCAAATGTGGGCAATTGCATACTCCCACCCTCTCTTTTTCTTGTCTCATTATCTGTGAACTCCATTTATGAAAAGAAAAATAAAATATGCAAAAGTTCAAGATCAAATATAAAATCATTGCCACATTTCTTAGAGCACTGACAAGCTAGTATTCCAACAGGTGTTTTATATAGGCCCTTTGAACCTTGGCTTACAAATTTCAGAATGTGGTGAATAAACATGTATATATGTTTAAAATCCACAGCATTTTAACATTTACTTAAAAGGGTTCCAAGGATGCTTGGGAGAAGTTTCCAACTGTCTAGCTGATTCAGTAGGCTCTATTGCTTAGACACATGAAGCAAAATACTTAGCAAATGTTTTAGGAATTTGTAACTCAGCACAGTCTGCTTCTATAGCTCAAAAGCCAGGCAGCTTGTCTTTGCTCAAATCTTAACTTCATGCCAATTACGCAATAAAGATACCAATTGTTTTTTTTCACTGGTTAAAAAAATTACTACCTCAAGATAAGCTTAAACAGTCAAGTTAAAGGGTATATGTTGGTCAAAGATTTGGGATGAGATCTTCTGATGAACTCTGAGAGGGACTACATAATAGCCAAACGAGAGGAACTGGAATTAAAGCACATTGAAGGGATGACATCCTTCATTGGCTTGTTAGTGACAATATTACCCAAGACCCCACATGGGCCCACACTCATTGCCACCTCACTGTAACAGCAAGCTTGTGCAGGTGATGGGAGGGCAGGTCAAAGCACTGGTCTTGCTCCGCAGACCAGTGAACCTGAATTTCTCCATGCTACAATGCATTTATAAATTCTGCCAATTGAGGTACATGCAAAAATTGGGCTTAGGTGCACTTCAACAGGCTAGACATGAATGCTTATTTTCTACCTAGCCTGCACAATCTTCCACTGAAAGCTGCAGCAAACATTTAGAATTCTCATGGATTTGCACTAGGAGCATACGAACTCATTACCTGAAATACTCCTATCACTTTTCAGCATTTCATTTTTCCTGCCACGAATTCATAAATTCCCTTATTTTTTCTGTTCAGAAATGGGATTTTAGGTGGAAGGGGACAAAATACAACAAAAAATGATGGGAATTAAGTTTCATTTAAAAAATAATATTTTATACAGACTTTTACAGTACTATGTCATGTAGGGAATGTTTTTATGCATCAGACCAACTAGGTCTGCATGTCTCACACATCCACATAACATTTCAGTGGCACTTTCATTTTGTTTCCTAAATTATCATAAAGAAAAAAAACAAATAATGGAGAAACATTCCACGCAAACTTTGGCAGGTGCAAATGCATTAGACCGAAAAGTTAAGCAGGTAGAAAATATTGAAAATAGAACCATTAAATGACTGTGAGGAACTGGACAGTCCATTCACATCCAGCCTTTCCTAGTTATGCATTTCAGATCTCTTTAGGAAAGCTTAAGTCCAAAGGCTTTGATATAAAATATCTTTGATCCCCAATTACTAATATTGCATAATATTAGAACTTATTGCAATCATGACATTCTCAGATCTGTTTATTTCAAAGTTAGACATTTCAGAACTATTCGCCAGGGGAAAATCAACTAATCTTTCACCAGCTTTTAACTGGTAGACACCCTGCTTAATGCTGGCTAAATCCCTGTATACCGCTCTTTAAAACAGGGTTAATAATAGCGCATTTCTCCCATTCTACTTTTGTCTCACAAGATGGGAAGCTCTTCAGGCAAAGCTGCATTTTATTATAAGTATGAAGAGTTCCTAGAAACAAAATACTTGGAAACCAGGTAGGGTCATTAGGTGCTTTACAAGTAATAAAGATAATAATGGTTAGATAAAAACTGGCTGACCTGAACAAGATACCCCCATCTTCAAATGGTTAGACTAATACAAAGGGCTGTGCATATTAATTAAGCTCTTTGGATAGCAGACCGTCTTGTTCTAAACTGTGACCCTGACTTCAACGGCATTACACCATCTAACCAGGATTACCATGTCAGTAGTTGTGCTAACAGTGTTACTGAATTAGTAACTCCTAATTCATTCCTTGAGAAGACTTCGGAGCTGCTCAGTGGTATAACCCTGATTAGGGTTCCCTTATGCTGCAAGCTCACTTTTGTATCTATCTGTATGCACCGCTCTCACAAGCACATGCATCCCATCCTGCAGCAGGAGCTGTCGCGGCAAAGCTGCCGCCTAAAAGAAGAGCAAACCCATCATTCAAACCAATGAACAGGAGCCTGAGACATGGCCACATAATCAATGCATCCACACCAACAGAGCTGACAAAACCCCTCTAGCTGTACCACAGAGGACATCACGCTTGTTCGCAGCACACAGTGATAAATGTGACACTAGGACTCCTACTTTCCTACTGAAGCTCTTCTTCAGTCTGTTAATTTCTACCATCAGGATGGTGGCTGTAGAAATCTGAGAATGTGCCAGAGAGTATAAATTTGACAATTAGTATACATTTCTTTAAATGTATGGTTTGTAAATTATTTCTATTACACATTCATTATTTATTAACCGAGGGTTGTCGGAGCAAAGCTTCATCACTACCTCCACTGGACCGTCCCTGACAGTAGCACACCCAAATAAAGCAGTAAAAATATATTTCTTATGCTTATGGCAGTGCTGTCTGTCTGCTAAGATCTGGGATGGCATTGACCTTGCCTGGTGCTGAGTTTTGTACAGAGAGTCCTTCAGCAGGCACAAACCAGCACTTCACCTGCAAGGAGCAGACATGCTGCTCCGTCTCTGAGGAAATCTTAAGGAAATAGTAAGGTACCATGAACATGTCTAGTGAGGACAGCAATGCGTTTGCCATCAGAGCTTCATCTGAAAGCAGTGATGAGTATGAATAGCAAGCATAAGGTCCTGGGTAAGCAGGGAAAGTGTCATATTCCAGCTGATAAGAGGCTTGCTTGATAACTTTTTGGATGAAGGAACTGAGCATAGAGAAGACTATACATAAGCAGTTCACTCTCAACTCTAGAGCATCATTTTCTTTCTCATACTCCTTCTACACAAGCCCCTGCTTGTCAATGAGATGAAGAAGGAGCAGCAAGGAGGCACTTGGAAAGTTGGCACAGACAATGGCAGGGGCCAGCTGGCAGCAAGAAGTGAACATGGAGTTCAAGCTCAGCTGTTCATATGCCACAAGTCTAGCTACCAAAACCCTTAAACAGCCACATCTCAGCTGTCTCTATCTTGAAAACAAATCGTAAAGGCCAGGGTCATCTGTACAATGTCCTCTACAGCTTTTCCTACCTATTACTTTAAGAAATCATGCCAAAAGGGTGAGAATAAAGTAAAAAGAATTCTCACCTACCGCAGACGTGTTTCATTTCATGCTCCATTTCAGCTCCAAAAAGTTTTAAAAAATAAATACAGTCAAGAAGTATTAAAACATCATCCCAGAAAGCAAGATGTGGAATAAATTCTTTTGCAAAAATGAGCCCAGTTCCCATCGCTTACTGATGTGGTGTGAGAATGCAACTGATGTATTTATGCTTCATTTTTAACAGACAGATTTACTCCTTTGCTTAATCTCACCTTCAAAGGCACCACTTGCATCAGAATGGCGAAGTTAGTGAGGTGGTTACAAAGACACACTGAGTAGTTGAGGTCCCCACTCTCACGCACACAACCTTCATTAGACCAAACACCAGTTCCATTGCTGCAAAGCACACAAAAACGGAACATCATCTCTATCAAAATGCATCTTACCAGGTTAATTTGACATGCATTGTACTATACAGGAGACAAAAAAATTTGAAAGCCATCTCAGACTGGAGCATCCGCAAACACTGCTAGTGTCTTCTCAATTCCATCATGAAAATAGTTCAAGAAAATATTGACTGGAATAGGGCCCAGACCAGACACCTGCATGAATGTCTCTAGAGACTTCTTCTCAGTTTTATAACCAATGAACAACAACATTTTTTTTTCTTTACATTGTGCAACCTATTTATGGCACTTCAGCTAGACACAAATTTCTATATTCTGAGAACTATAGTATCAGACAAGTCAATAATCTTGAAAATGTCAAAAAAGTCAGCCAGTCATATCTGCTGCCTCTCCCTTAGCCACCATCCCACTCATCCTGTCAAAGTAAGTAATTCAGACTGACTGAGCTTTTTGTCACTTCATCCTCAGGGGTAGCAAGAGCAGCGTGGGCTGCTGTGTGGCCTGGCCCCAGGGCTGCGCAGGAAAGTGATTCTCATGAGTTTCCCTCTTCCTGGAGCCAGGGAGACTCGGAAACCCCTGGGCTATCACAGCCCTGCGGTGGAGTGGGGACATAGAAGCCACAGCCACATATCTGAGCGGCCTCTATGGGCTCAGGCACCTAGGTCACCCACCTAAACTGCCTGCTTCTTAACCATTTATTACTTTTGATATTATTCTGGGTCCTGGAGTTAGACTGAGTGATCTGTATTTTTCTTGGTGTGTATTTTAAAGATAAGTATTACCTCACCCTTCCTTTGTCCTTTGGGGCCTCCTTGAGTTCTCAAAGAGTCTTATCGTGGGTCAGAAACTAACTGCTTATTCTTTAACTGCCATGCACTAGGGAATAAAACCATCTTGACACAAATAAAACTCATTTGGAAGGACAGATTTCGTAGTTCAATTTCTATCCTGAGGCAAACCCTCAAGGGCCCAAGACCCAATGGAAAACAGTATGAGAACAATGCCCCAATCATATTAATTTGCTTCAGTAAAATCTGTTTCTAATTTATTGTAATTTGTGAGTAACCATAACAACAAGTAACTGCCAACAGCTGGGACAGTTCAACATACTTGAAACAAAACTTGAGTAAAACAATTACAGTGCTCTTCCCATATATATGCCGGATATGAGGGATCACAGCATTGCTGGCCACTGCTACATCAATTAGGCTTATACCATTAAGGCTCAAAAACTGTTAATCCCCATGAAACTCCAAATTCACTATTTGTATTCTTTCTCAATTGATTCAGTAAGAGCACCATGTTTGGAAATCAAAAATAGATAAATTCAGAGCTAAAAAACATAGCTACTGCTTTTCCGTAGTTCCTATTTTCTGAGTGAAATTTAAGGTGATATTTATACCCCTTTTAGTCTAATTTTCCTTCAGAGGCATAGTATTTCTCCATTCCTTGCACTGGCCAAAATTCACAGCTCTGAAATACTGATCTCACGTGGTGTTGTGATACAGGCACAGATCCCGTGAAAACAATGGCTTTGCTGGAAGTTTGCCATCTTAAAACATCCAAGCATCTGCCCAAGTGGACATACCCCGAAACCAAGATAAGCACGATTTGTATCAGTCTGCAGTTTTGATTCCAAAATTTTTCAGCCTCTCAATTACCCACCTAACATAGGGTCTATGAATAAGAAGTCTCCTATTCATGATAAGAAGCCACTAAGAGATTGTGTTTTTTGTAAACCAGTGGTTCCATTTCTTTAACTATTTCCATGAATGAAAGAGAACAAGAAGAATATACGTAATATATAGCATCACAAACAAAGTGTAATTTAATGAAACCAATTTCAGAATTTGAAATTACGTAACATACCTATAGTCCAGAAATGCACAGTAAAGATGAACTCTGTTACTCCTATTTAGTGCCTGGCTGTATTGTCTGGGAGTCTGCAAGAAAGAAAATATAAACCCCGAAGGAATGTTTAAAAAAGACTAAATTCTAGTATTCAACTACTTTAAATTCTCATTGGTATAACAACTTTTATAGACTTACTCTAGATTAACACACCATAAATGAAAGCAAATTTTGTCAGTCTTCATGGCTTTAACACAAACTCCAAACATGCAAAGGCTGGTATTCAGTCTTAATTTTACACACTGAGATTAAACTCGTGACACTTTGAGTGAGAAATCTGTGCCCCATTTAAGTAAATGGCAAACCAGGATTATTTATTGTATATAAGCACAAATATATGTGTTAATTTTTGCAGATTTGGTCCATTATTCTTCAGCATGTATTGACTGCATTGGGTTTTCTTCTCACTGGGTAATAAGAATCTCACATTTTAGGATTAATAGCACTGAAACATGTGCATTACAATAACCAACTCACAGAAGTTTTCTTTTCACAATAGTGATTATTTTAAAACATAAAATCAAACTGAAAGAGCAATGCCATAATTCAAGATTTTATTTTAACACACCTTAGCATTATGATGACATAATTTCTATTTTCCATAAACAGATTTAGCCAGTAACTCAGTCTCCATTCAGGAAGCTTTGAGAGCCCATTCTCCCCTCCGTTACACCAGTTTCATGACAAAATAATTCAAATTATATTGGACTGAAGTAATAGCTTGTTATAGACAAAATATGCAAACTAGAGGATTTCCAGGATCTGTTCAACCCTTTCTAATACATAAATCCCCAAAGTCCACATTGTGTCAGACACTACCTTAAGGCACTTTTTTGATTACAAGAATCTTCAACATAAACAGATGACTGGTGAATTATGGGATTATTGCAACACAATTCTGCTGTCAAGCCAAAAGATAACGAAGTATTGCTTTCCTTGTTTTAGAGAAAGAAGGAAAAAAAAAAAACCCCACTACTCATCATGCTGAAACTCAACCAAGTACAAGAAGTCCCTGATGCAATTTTCCATCTCCTCTCCCACAAGTCCAACAATGAGTGTCAAGCACAAGGTAGCACGGTTCCCTCCTTACTAGCGATAATAAAGCATTTCTACCTAACCCAGGACATTCACACATTCATACTGGGTATCCACACACTTCAAGTAGCTATGCTGTAGATAAAACCATTTACTACTTCTTAACTCACATCTCTGATAAGAAAATTCCATTTATGTTATCTGCTTAAGCAACATCCCTGGACAAAATGTCTAGTTCCTCGACTCACCCTGTTTTCCCTAAGCCTTCATCATAGGAACAGCTGAGATTGCAGGTCAGGTACTCACAGAAGCACAGCTTTGTGAAGAGGAAAGACTGCCACTTATCTGCCAAGGGTCTTTATTTTCCCCTTTGACTCCGATGACACCCTTGTAGCCCTTTTCCGTGAGGGGAGCAAAGCAAATGGTAAAACCTCACACTCTCACAAGTGTGTCACACTGGGAAGTGATAATGGGACAAGATTCATGTCCTCCATCACCAGGAAATATCTCGCTGATATAACCTCTAATCTGCTCATGCCATTTGCTTTCCAAGGTGTGGTGAGAGCAGTCCTTCCTCATTTCTGAAGGACCTTGCCCATTACTGACTGCCTTTTGCAAGGCTTCAGGATCAAACTGGTATGTTCCTTGCTAGGTCCATCGATTCTGAACTTCTCGTTCTTTTCAGAAAGTGCTCCAACACAAGCCTCACATTTAACAATGGTCGTGCACACCTTCCAAATCACAAACTACCTATGAAATATGGAGTGTCTTTCCGAAATCGCTTCCTTCCCTTAATCCCATCCCTTGCTGCTCAGAGTATTCTTGAAGAGCAGCAGTTCAGAAACTGCAGAAGACTAATGATCCATAACCCACGTCTGGAAAACTGCCTTCTGCAACTTCTGCAACAAAAAGTTAATTTAAAGTTTTGTTGGCAGTTCATTCTGTTTTACCAGGAGCAAGGACATGTAGCATAATGTTTGCCCATTACGCTGTATAATGTTACATCCATCATGTCTATAGCTTTCCTGAAGTATGCAAATGGAAGAATCCATAGTCGGTTTATGTTACAAATTACTTGACTTGTATGACAGACAAACAGTGGCTAAAAAAAAAAGAAAAAAAAGACAGAGGGAAAAAGATCTGGTGTAAAACCAGCTAAGATCATACAATAACTGTCATTTCTGAATTGTAAGATATTTCTAGATAAATCTTGATTCTTAATACACTAAATGAAAAGGCACCGCAGGCTCAGGTTGGAAGATGACATAGTATTTCAGTTGTGTATGTTTTTACACAATAAATCCCAGATGTATGTTTTACCCTTAGTTAAGTATCTCTGGCAAGAGGCAAATAACTGGTTTTCTCCATCTTAACTCTAAACACAGATGTCACTCACTAGACAAAGAACTATACCACAGGAGGCTATACAGTCTCTGGGCTGTCCAGAATTGTATGCATACCCACACAGAAAAAGAATAGATAAATAATGAATATACAAGAAGGGTCCATACCAATTCGCCTATTTACTTCTCTTAAACAATATGTCCCATGTCTTAACACACACAATATACGTCTCAGAAGGCACTGAAAAGTGCCACTTACGATAACTGCATAAAACACTCATCTTCTCAGACTTCATTGAATTTCTGCAATAAAACCATCATTAGAATAGAAAGCCCCCCAACATATCTGAAACTGGTTACAATGAGGAATAAACCCTCTCTGATCTTCAACAGCTCTACTTCAAAGTACTCTCTAATCTATGAAAAATGAACTGATTGTACCTCAAGAATGCATTTCTTAAGTTAAACTGTGTGTGACAGCTTATACATGACTTGGATCCTGTAGCACTGAGGATATTGATTTAATGACATTGATAACAGAAAGCTTAATATACGAGTAGGCTTTTACTAAGTCACTTGAGTGTTTAGAAAAGCCTGTGAAAGAACAGTTTATGCAGCTTTCAGTAGCATGGAGAGGGGAAGTACCAGCATGCTTAAGTAATCCAGGATCTGTGCATCAGTTCTCCCTAATCTAGGTTCTTTATATCAGTCCTTCTGCATGGAGACGGGTATGTGCAGCTTCTTTAAAAAATAATTACATTAAAAGGGGAAAGCAACCTTTTGTCACTGAGAAACTGTGCAAACTTTATGTCTGTCTGGTGGAGGAGGTTATCTTGAGGAAAGACTGTCTCTGTTTACATCATGGATCTTCAGCACCCCTTACACTAACCACTGACTCAGATTTACAAGCAAACCACAGAAACTCACCATATGTGTTGAGCCCATACAGAGGATATGCATGGATGTGTGATGGCAGATATGGTACTTACACTGCTGGGAAGTAGGGACAAGGCCATGGTTAGTGGGTGAAGAGGCCAAAAAAGGCGGGTAGGGGACTGGAAGGACTGCTGGAAACCTTCAGGAAAACCTAGCTGCAGGAAATGTCATGAACACAATTGCAGAAAAAAAACAGTCAGCCAGCTGCTGCTGGGAAGGCTTGCCAAGGAAGAGACGCCAAGCAGAGGGTGGGGTGAACCTTTATGAGATTAGCTTGTTTCTCCTCCCTGAATTTAAAAAGCAAATATTTAGCTACATAGTGGTGGCCACCAAGGGAGGAGGGTGTGCACCTTCTAATTCAATATGGTTTTTCTCCAGCCTGAAGAAGGACAAATGTGTGGATCAGATCTGCCGTTGATTTAAACTCAGCCTCAAGCCCAATGTGTTGGGTTTTGGACTTCCTCTCATCCAAAGCAGGTGATAATTTACCCTATTAAGTTCAATTTGGAGTTCACTTGTCTCTGTTTACTAAAGACAGCATTCTGTCCAATTCACAGGTTTTGAAGCCTTATCTTCTCAACCTCCAAAAATACCACAGATTATTTTGAAGGTGGCAAGAAAAGGCACTAAGACAAACAAGCCTCTTGTCAGCATGCTTGAGTCTTTTATGGAGTTCACAGCCCCACTGCAATATTCTTATAGGTGTATGAATCAAAGGTACTTTTGATTCTGGTTTATGGATTAAATTAGAGACTAAAATGATGCTTCTAATATAAGGATTTCCTGTCCTCACAGTGACAACCTGACCATTAGCATGACCTATCCAGGACCACAGAGTTTACTAACTTTCCTTTCCACCTTATATAATCTACTTCTAATTACCTTCTAATTAATATCTTCTAATTACCTAGAAAATAAAAACTTTAAGGTTCATTCATCTACTCAGTTCTCTGGAAAAAGACAGACAGAAAGAAAGGAAAAGAAAGAGAAAGAAAGAATAATCACCTGTTTCTGTAATGGCTATATTGGCTGTTATCTTCCAAGCTGTGAGAAACAGACATTGCAACAGACTTTGGGCTTAGATCACCCAACTATTTTAATTTAGAGTCTGTTTGACTGATTCACCCTAAGATGTAACTAGTATATGTAATGAAAAAAATGTTACAAATTGTACAAAAATGAATTTAGCTTATCAATAGGGAATTATAAAGTGTTATGCATAAAAGCCAGACCTTTAGTTGTTCCATTGTTGTCAACAGAGCTATGCCAACAGCAATGAGCAATATTGTAGGCTCCCAGGGTCAACATGAAAGCTCGCTGAATGAATTTCTTAATGGTACAATCATACGGTAAAAAAAAAAAAAAATCCCATGATATCGCAAAGTGTGGAAGACGGTGGCAGACAACAATATAAATGAAAAAAAAGTGAAATATCAGAGGCTATAAAGGCACCTGAAAGTAGAAAAGAGTGCCATATTTAATTGAATATGGATTGGCTTGATCTTTCCTTTGCCTAGGGTTAAAAATAGTTGACATATTAATTTTCTGCAAAAATATTGTTCATCAAATGCTACACCAATAGTTTTCCCCAGTTCTCAGAGTTCTCCATTTAACAGCTGCTGTATTGGGCAAGCAGTGTGAGAACAAAAAAAATAATGAAAAAGACCATGACCAACAGATTGAAAAATATCTTGGCTGCTCTACTAGATAGCATTTTCATAACGAGAGAAAGAAAAGGAGGAGGGAATGGATGAGGAAATTGTCCTGGTGCTTTTTTCTTTTTAATTATTGTGACTAGCAAAGTAATTCGATTACTCCTGAATGTGTACAGCATCAGAAGATCTTGCTATTTTTCTTAGACTAGCAAGTCCACATCCCTTTAAATAAAAACGCCATTCTCTTAACAGGATCCCATCTTTCTTATGGCACCAAACAAGGGACTTGACCCACCAGCTGCCAAGACAACATCTGACCACTTGCAGATCTCAGTGCGGGCTGGTGGGCACTGTGCATTTATAAAAGAGTTGCTTATGATCTACAGAAGCTGAAGCTGTTACTTGGTGCTCATCTTTCTTCAGCTTGTCTCTTTGAAACACTTCAAGTTACTTGCTTATAGCACAGGTAGGCTTCATGGTACCTAGAAAAACTGGGCCAGTGATCATTGAATGTACTTTAGGTGCAATGTCATGGCAGTGCTAAAAGAGTAATAGAATAGCTCTTCTCTCTGGTTTTGAGTGCTAATTAGCATAGAAGTCAGGTTGTTTTTCCAAACTGCTCAAGGAAAGCTGCAATTTTGGCAATGGAAACTGACTGAAGCCTTTGAGTGAAAATTACAACGCCCCTAAGCACACATGCACAGCTCCCAAATGGCTTTTCTTTAATTTTACAGCTAAAAAATTCCCACCTTAACATAGAAGTTACAATCACGTAGATCCCTCTGGCAGTTAACACGGGACAGCATCAGTGGGTCAGTGCTGAGCCCTGGACTCAGGAGCTTCTGAGCACAAAGCACCTTGCTCAGCCTCCCTAAACCACGTATCCTCTATAGTCTACGCTTGCATACATTCCTCAAAGATCCCAAATATGTAACAATATATTTACTCCCTTTTTCTTTCTCTTTGGCCTGGGTGCATATGGCATGATGAGTGTTTTGTATGTATTTGTTAACACTGGGCAGTGACAAGTAGTTGTATGCCAAATTCTTTCCACTTGGAAGCCAAAACTATTTAAGATGCAGTACTGCAGTGTAAAACCGTGCCAAACTCCCATTGACTGCAATCTGGATTAATAATACTCACAATATTGTTGTAAATCATGGTAATAAATGGAAAGCACAGAAAGGCTGACAAATAGCCACAGAGAGAAGAAGGTTCATTTTCATTAGAGATGCGTGGAGCTGATTTCTATGGAAGGCATGCACAAACAGCAACTGCATGATAAGGACCTTTGAAATTCAATTTGGGCAGCAACCAAGTTACACCAGTAAATATTTGATGTTTAAAAATTTTAAATGCCAGTCAGTGAGAAATGGGGCTCAGCATGGCAGCCTTTCCTTATTGTGAGCACCAATAAAAACAGGATTGAACTGATCATCTGTATGAAAAGCTGCCTTAATGCTTAAGTGAAAAAATGATTTCTCATGTCCCTTAAAGCATAGTTCTGTTCCAAAGAATGACAAAGTGAAAATATTAATATTTTCTCTCTAGAAATAGTCTCATTTAAGTAATTAGCAATACAGCAGTCAGATGTTTTTGATATGTCCTTACAGTTAAACAGTTATATCCATATGTAAGAAAAAAAAAAATTATATGTACACAGCCCTCTAAACCTGCATGTGATTTAGACATCTAAGGACGGACAAAGGAGAGCAAAATTAAGTCACCGATACTGAAACACTTGGGACATGTTTTCTCACTTCTTTGAGTTTTAGCAAGTCAATTCAAACGAGAGAGCAAGCGAGAGCTAGTTTCTTTCCTGCATATTATTTATAGCAGTGTTTATGCAGAGCCAGTGTCATGAAACTTGGGACACTCCACGTTGCCTCCAACTGACTCAGGGCATAACCTCCAACTAGGTATTAACTCTCCAATATTAATGAATGCAGTCTGGCTCCAAAGAGATCTAATTTAAATCAGGTAATTTAAAATGCAAGTTATTTCACTCAAGGTGCCCATGTTGAAGCAGTTACTCATTGCTTAAAAGATCTTATTTTGTTTTAATGAAATGCAAAGCCCTGCAGAGCCGCTTTTCTGCTCTTCCTGTCATCTCCCCTCCCATTCTGCACATACTCAAAGCTACCAGCACTTCACACCAGACAGAAGGAAAAACCCAGCTTGATTGTCAGGGCTCAAGAAGAGTTTGTTGGACTATAATAAATAAATAAAAGGAAATCTGTAATTGTTTTCACTGGTAGATCTACCTGAAGCGGAGATTGCTGGAGGGGCTGTAAACACCAAATCCCATGGGGCTCTTGTCCCCTAACCAGGACCTCATTTATGTCTTTTATGCTCTGATCTGTTTTAACACATCTGAGTTAGATGGGTCAGGATGAAAGTAATCTTTGAGCATGGATGAAGGAAAGCTAAAAACACAAAGCTACCCCAAACCTGGGCATTTGGCCTGGTTCTTCCAGGAAGTAACTGTGCGAGATACTGCTTGCCAAGGCTGGCTATTAACGCAACTGGTTGTCGTGTTCATTCCTCTGGTCCGAGACTGTCTTGCTTTATGCTGCTTCTGCACTCCTAGGCTGCTTGAAAACACCAGTTTTAATGCAAATAGAGTCAAATACTTATAAAGTTGTCTGTGCAAACCATCCACCAGCCTTGCAAAATCTAGTCACCTATGATGCTAGAAGCTTACAGGCCTTTTTGGATGGATGGATGAAGTATTGTTTCAGCTTTTCCCCACCCTCCTTATAATCAGCACAATAAAGTAGATTTTGTGGTCATGCTGATACAAGTTCGTGATAACTGTCCAGAATGGCTTAGTGAAATAGATGACTGTGTCTTTTGTTAAGGTTTTTTGTTTCCTTTTGCTGTGCCTTTTTCTGCTACTCTGCATTATTGTATTAAAAATGTATTGCTTTTCTAAAATGAGAAGCAGATGTTCCTTCTACACACCCTTTCTTAATCTCCTCTATTTTTCTTAACTCATGTGAAGGTACTGCTGAAGGAAAACAACTGCTCTGATTGATATTGAAAAGGCTATTTAAAAACGGACACGTTTTTTAATCCAACAGAACCATAATGAAAGAGGTAAACAAATCTTTTTTTTTTTTTTTTACCATTCGCCTGTAGTATTTTGACACAGGCAGAAATGTTTCCCTTTGCTATACAACTGTCCAGGCCCACTGCAGAGCTCTGTAGCAGGAAACAATGACTAGGCAATGACAAGAGCTGTGACAGGGACCAGAAGGCTAGCATAAAGCATAATCCCTTAAAGGGATGCACAGAGTAGAACTGGGGTTAAGAATACTTTTCCTATTAGGTAATATTTCCACAATTACTAGTTTCCAAAACAGTTCTTGGACTTTTCCCCCGATGGCTTTTTTTTTTTTTTTTTAAGAGAAAAGTTTGCATCGCACGTGAACCATTCAAGACACTCAGATTTAACATTTAAACTGCACTTGTGATTCACAATCCCCATATTACTGGGGCAGAGAGAATTTAAATCAGAAACAAGAAATGGGGACACCTCAGCGCTAGTTGGGTAGGACTTGGGCATGTCACCCGTTGTGCCATGGAAGGCAGTGGGACAGACAGGCAGGCAGTGCCTGCAGGTGTTTCCTCCAATTTCCACAATACAGCCACCCATATTCCAAACAAGACATGCCTGGATTTTTGATAACTAGATTTCACAAAGCTCAGCTGAAACTGAAAACTCTTAAAACTGAGGTTCGGTACTTACAAATAACAAGCACTGGCAACAGCAAGAAGTTGCACCAAATTCAAAAACAATACGATGCTATAAAACCCAGCAGCAACAGCAAGTCTCACCTGCACTTTTTGGTTTCAGTTTTACATACTTCTTTGCCAAAGCACAAATGAAATCTGAATTAGCAAACGTCTCTGTTTCCTACAAGACTGAAAGTCGTAATTATAAGCAGAATCAATCAATATTCACTCATATTTATTACAGAAGAGGCTTTAGAGACTATTTCGGCAATTTTTCACACAAGGAGCTCATAGTAGTTAGCCCAAGATAGATTTCCAAGTGAAGAATCAATATGTATTACCTTTTCTCAGTAGACAAAAAGAAAAAGCACAAAGATGTCCTAATTTTCCTGCACAAAGACCAAAGTCTGCATTCTTATATTTGAAGACCACAAGGACTTTGACAGCCTGGAGCAGTGAAACATTAAAATTTAGTGTACTCTGCATAATAATACCAGGAATAACGGACTGTTTATGGAATAATTGGGAATAACACATTCATCTTCTTTAGAAAGACTTCAGTGCCCTGCACTTCACCTCTAAGGACAAAATTATCTTCTAGAAATGGGTAATTTTGGGAGTCTGGGATTGCAAGAGGTCTGATATGACCAAAACCAGCCATGAAGCAGGATAAAAAGAGAGGGCACCATGGGAATAGGAATATGGCAAGGGGCTGCTGGTCCTGGGGAAGGTTCCCTGAGCTGCCTTTGGGAGCCCAGTTAAGCCAGTGAGGCTTTAACCAGGGCTCCAGCGGAAGCACAGTCCTATCTCCCATGTACACACCAGTATAACAAGGGCTTTAGCAGCCCTCCGTGAGGAGGAATAGAGGTGACAGCACAGCAGCAAGAGCTCAGTGAGCACCCAAGGAGCTAAATCTTCAAGGCACAGTGCAAAAATCCTTTTGTTTTGTGTGTGCACAGCATATCACTTAACAGGACTCCGGGTTATAACATAGATATGCTAATATGAATAAAATTGTACTCCTGAAGGGAAACGCCAGCTTCTTCAGATGACAGAAGCCCCTTCATCAGCTTCAGTGAGAGTTTGATCAGGCTGCATTGCACACTTTAAAAACCCAAGATTTTGTAAGATACTCCGTTGGTCCATCATTATACATTTGTAGTCACCTTTGCTAACATTTCTTTCCAAACAAAGGACCATGTTTTAAAGGGTGTTTTGAAGATGTGATTTAATGAAAGCTTTAGAAGAAGTTTTAATAGTTAACATCAGAAACAGGGTACCAGGCTTAAAGGTAAAAATATTTACCACTCAGTACATTTGTTGCTAATATTTTTTTCTGGGACTGGATTTATATGTTAGCATTTTCCATTCTCATTAAAATCCTGGCTATGCAAAGGTTGCCTCTGAAAAGCAATGCCTCTAATTCTCTGTGAATTGCATGTGGCAGCCTTTGTTTTATATTGACCCTTTCAGCTCTTACATCCCTTGACGAGCTGCTAATCAACATTTATCCTTTCCCTGACTCTGCTAATCTCTGGGGAGCAGGGTGGGACAGGCAGTCAATGGAAGCGATGGAGTATAAGTAATGACAGAGTACAATAAACATTCCAGTTGCAATGACCCATCTCATGACAAAGACCTTCAGAAAGATACAGTACACAGTCCTTCTATGACAAGACTGTTGTAATCAGACTGGGAAAATATTAAAAAAAGCTTTTGCTTGCTTAAAGCAAGATATTCAGGCCCACTAGGTGAAATAAGAAAATGTATGTTCTGTGTAATCAAAAAATCACTTGGATTCAGGTTTTATTCCCAAATTCACTTTCCCCATGTGACTTCTCACAGGTTCTTTCCTGTCTCCATGTGCTTCATTTCACATTCATTATCCTACCTATTTAGTCTGTAATGTCTCAGACTAAAATACGACTCCTGTATCTTGTTAAGCTTTGCACTATGGGAATCCAGTTAGTCTGCTGAGACCGGTGGAGAAGTCTAATACTGTGGCATTTTCTGATAAGCAGCCTTGGGTCATCTGAATACCTCCTTAAGTACCCAGTGAACCTGGGGGCTTTCTCTCCCTGACTTCTCTTCCCAAACTGCAGGTGGGGAGATAGATGCCCACTGCTTCACTTATTTCAGTGCTAGAAAACATACAGCCACAGAATGAAAATAAACAGGGGAAAAAAAAAAAAAGAAAATTAACCCCCAAAAAAGTGCAAGTTTTCTGTCACATTAACAAGCTTCAGCTGCTGTCTTAAGCAGTACAATCAATAAACAAGGCAAGGAACCCATGGCAAGGGAGACAAGGACAGGAGCAGAATTGCTCTGTTCAGACACAAGCCAGATTTGCACCAGATTAGGTCTAAAGTTAATGCTCATCTTGAGACAAAAATACTCCTCTGTAATGCTTCTTGAACAGCAGAGAGATGTAACCCCCCCTCTTGCAAGACTGTATTTCTTAGACCTTAACAACCCATTAGGATATTACACTCTCCTGACTGGATCTTTCTAGGATTAAACTGATGGGTTTCCACTGCTTTAAATTCTTTTCTTTTCTTTTCATTGTGGGGAAAAAACCACTCTCAACATTTACATTTGTCGTCTTCTCATTTGAATCTTTTCTCCTATTCCTGTGCCAAATATGAGTTGTATTTTAGTCTGTTGCATGAATGGGGATGAAATTCACACAACTATTTAGTTTAGTGTCATTTTTCATTCACAGAAAGTGTCAGGGTGCCAGAACTATTTGATTTGTGCATCAGCCACATCCAGCGAATTGAGAACCACTCTGGAATTAGGCCTGGTCCATTAACTCCAGCTACAAAGTTGAGTAATATGAGACTAAGCCATTGAGTTCGTTTTTCAGATGAGAAAATGGAAGCTAGCGGAGCTTTGTGTATGTCTCTAGATGTAACGCAGATAGAGATATTGTTGCTGATACAGCAGCGACAGAAACCAACTGCAGTTTAAGCCAGGCTCTGCTATGACCGTGGTGCTGCCAAGGGCAGTGTGAAGAGGCTGCAGCGCTGGCACAGCCAGCCGCCCTCCTCCAGCACTTCCTGGAGCACTGGGCAACCTGGGCTGGCAGGAGAGCCCCGGGCACGCTGCTCCGCCAGCCAGGGAGCCCTCGGGACCGCACAAATGGTACAAAGGCAGCTTCAAGGCTGTGTTTTCAGAAGCATCACGAGTAGCCAGAGCTCTGAATTTTCACTACATGATTGGTTTTTTTCAGGATAATCAGGATGAAAGTTTTGAAGTAGGGGTACCTTCAACCTTTCACTCTTTCACCACTTTGCAAAAACACCAGCTTTTCCTCATTGTCCTCAGCTAAAATCTTACACGAACATTCCACCAAAATAGTTGTGTGCAGCTGTATAAAAAAGGGGGCAAAGCAAACCCAAAGCACACCGCAGCAAGCTCAGGAAGAGAAACAAGCAGCCTGATAAAGGTATTACAGCTTGCTGGGTGATTCATCTGGGCATATGATTAAGTGCCACATAAAGGCATCTTCTGTCATAAATTTGAATACCTCCATAATTACTCAGCTCCCAGTACGCACTGTTTGTCTGGAGCTCAGTTTTTCCATGTGATTCCTGAAATCAGCAATGGGTCCCTCTGGAAACTGATCTAATGGTTTGAGGAATGCAGCTATGGTCATTAGAGCTTTGCAAAATCTCCAAACTCGCTTGTCAATTACTTAGTACAACAATTTAAAATGGGCAAAGAATGAGAAATCTTACTATCTGCCTTCAATGGAAATACTGCTACACCCCTTTCCTTTCTCTTTCTTGCACTTCAGTGAAATGTCACTGTGTGGTAACCTGGGTTTTTAAGCATCATGACAAGATGCAGTGACCAGTAGTTAAGCAACACAGCAGTGTCACATTCCAGTAAGCTCCTGTGACACAAACATCCTGTAAATCAATTGGCATCTTTTGCTTTTGTGTTTTTTCTTTAAGTAAAATATATATTACATGAATAGGGAAAATGCTTTTAGATCTAATAAAAGTATCATCATACGCAAATAGAAATGGCTGCACAATTTTTAATTTACTAGGATAATTCTATAGAACTTCAGAAAAAACTACAAACCAAAAATCAAAAGCCTTCAGCAAACTAGTGCATGACTGACTTTATAAGGCTCAGAGGCACCCGTTCTGTTCCCGCTGAGCCTAGTAGGGAAACTCCCAGTGACTTCAGTAGGTACAAGGCACAATACTCCTGTTCCGCTGTAGTAGAGTTATTAAAAAGAAAGACGGTCCAGTTTTAGGAACACAGTGTCTCAGAACATTACAGCAACTATTTCAGTGTCATCTGACTGCTAGTTCAGCATGCTTTATGCCATGGAGCGTGGAGATGTCAGTCTTTTGCTAAACAAGTTATTTTTGGAAATGTTCTTGCTGGTGTTCATGGGAATACTTCCAAAGGGGTAACACTTCCAATTAAGACCTCCGTTTTATAGTTTATAAATACTTCAGTAAGTGGCTGACAGCTTTAAAAATAAATGTATTTTTTTAAAAAACAGATGATGGTTAACCTGTTACAGAGTGATCCACAGTCCAAATAAGTCAGGAGAGTCCCTCCAACCATTACTTATAACTTCAGAACTTTTAGTATCCTCATAACCAAAAATTAGACATGCTGCACATATCTATCCTGTGTCCGTATCATCTACTGCTTATTTAGGAATACTTAAAAAGTGTTTCATTAAAAAATGCAAAGTCATTTATTAGATAGATGAGAGGATCTTTCACAAACTCGTGGTAAGTAATTCAAAATCAAGTATTTCTAAAAATGAAGAATAGGAGAAAGAGGAAAAACAACCTTCCCTAGAGATGTATTTAGATTCTCTTCAGCACAGTAAGTTATCAGGGGTATCAATGCTATCACTGGAATTCTTGGATTGCCCTGCCCACAAAAGGCTTTGCTGCAGTTAATGGGAACATCACACAAGCACTCTCATAAAACTGTACCATCAGGCTGTAATTTACCTAGTGGGGACCATGATCACTGTAGGGGATAGCCCAGGTTGTGCCCGCTAATAAATCAGAAGTTTAAAGCATCAGAGTGAAACAGCCTTGAGCCTCAATACAAAGAAAAAGAATATAATTTAAGCGCAATCTCCTAGTTTCTGGCAGCCTTTCACTACGGTCTCCTTGTGCTACACAGCATCAAAAAGCAGAAGAGCCTGGGGAAGGGGACACAAAGACGGGAAGAGGGAAGGGAAAACACACCTCTTTCTTCTTCTTGGACTTAGCCGTGTGTACAAAGAGTTTGTAATCCATCTAAGAATGCTTCACATTAAAGGCATGAAAGAAAATACAACTTTCGAAAGCAGCAAAACCCCATCTGAAACATTATTTACCAACAGGATTATCACTGATGCCTCTTCAAATTGTGTCGCCCAACAGTCGGCTAGCTCTGGTGCTACCCAGTACATGTTAGGTACAATTTAATTAAGAGGCACTCAGTGCACACAGTGGAGGGCAAAGAGTAGCTCAGGGAATCTTCTAAGCAAGTGCAGCAGGATTTCAATAACAGAGCCAGCCCTCTTTTTTTTTTTTTGTTTGTTTGTTTGTTTGGTTTTTTTTTACACAGTAGTGATTAATTTCTGCTTATTTCCAAGGAGAAAAATATTGAACCAACCAGACTTCTTTTTGAATTTTGTTCCTACTTCTCTTCTCATTGTTTGCCTTGGCAAACTCTCCTAGTTCTTTCTACATTCAACCTCAGGAGAGCAGGAAGAGCAACAAAATCAAAAGTCACAACCAATGTCTCAGGTGAGTCAGCATGTTTCAGAAATACCTAACCTTTAATGTCTGCTACATCTAAAAGCACCTTTTAACAATCTGGTCATTAAGGATGCTCAGTATAACTTTTTAATGCAAGGGATTTTAATGCAATTTTATAAATGGATCTGTCATCATCATGCTTAGTCGCTTTACATTGCTCTGGACCCATAAGGAGCTTGAGGGTGAGCGCAGCTGTAACTGAAACCGAGCTGCAACATAAATCAACAAGCATCACTATGTCCAACCCAATCTGCCCATGAAGCGAGCATCATTACAGAATTCATGGCTTGATCCCAAACCCATTTAAGCTAGTTACAGACTTTCTTTGGATTTAAAGGAGTTTTGGATCATTGTCTCCATTATAGGGCCAGCAAAATTCCTCATTAACACCCTCAGAGACTTCAGATTCTGACAAATTTCATTACTAGAAAGTGTTGCCAGCCCAACAAGAGTTTTCCAGCACCAGAGCCCTTTACAGTAGAAAGGTGGGGCCCACTTCAAGGGTACATTTTAGGTTTGGTTTTTTTTTTTCCCAGGTTGCACTATTTTCTAGTATTTTATTTTTGGTTGACCCACATATAGGTTGCCTTAACCTCTACAAATGTGAGCTGCTGTATTTGAAGAAGGAATTTGTGTAAGAGAATATTCAGGACAGAAAAGCAATTGCTGTATGCAATGGCCCTTCCCACTACTTAATCTCTTCCATGGAGTTCCAGCTGTATCCTCTTCCCAAAAGTACGATCTAGTTTTCTGTGAAGAGGAATTCGCAGTCTTGCTGGAGAATGTTTCAACTATCTGCACTAAGCTTAGGCATTGCACATCCCAGAAGAGAAACCTGGGGACTGCTGCTGCATCACATAAAGACATGAGTATCATTCCCACTTGAGTCTCCCAAAGAAAAGAAGAGGCTAATTGGGCATCAAAATTATGCACGTCCGTTGGTCTGCACCACTGTAAGGATCTTCTTGTTTGCGGTTAGTAGAGATACTTAGGGGATGCAACATAACTATCACAAGAACTTGCATGAGAAGACAAAAAGATAGAATACACGCAAAGACATCCGAAGGCAAAATGTAAACATTCAGGTGCACCGAATAGCTATTTGACATAATATTGAGGGTTATTAGATGCAATCTGTATTGCAGACACATGTCTTACGCTTGAAGAATCAAGGCTATTACAATACTGTTTCTCCGTAAATCCACATGCCACTCATACTGCTTTTAGCTCCTCTTTCTTCCCTGCCCTCAAGGACTGAAATCATAACAACAATCGCATTATTTTTTAATTTAATAGAAGGAACAGTGAAACTAATTCCAGCCTTGGGCAGTCCAGACAGCAGTCATCTACTCTCATCCGTGACATATTGTATATAAATGAGATTGCAGCTAGACTGCATCTTTTTATCAGCCACACGCTGAAGAACTGGCAGGCAGGGCTCCTCTCTGTTCTTTTCACTGAGTGCGTAACAATCCCTCAGTGGGAACATCATAAAATATTGAGAAATCTAAAGATAAATTAAAGCATACATAGTCATGTACCCCTTGTAACAGAATTACTGTAGATGGCTATAGATGTTTTGCAAATTGCAGCATACAACTGCGTGGTACATGGATATTATAGGTTACAGCACTCGCTAGACTTGGATTCACCAACTTCAGCTGACAAAAAATATCTACTTTCGCCTACTTCTTCCTGTAATTAACACAAGCAGCCTTTAATGTACGTTACACCAGGGGACTGCTACCCAACCATTAATAATGCATACAGGCCAACAAGCGTAGCAATCATGAGACTCTGACATGGCAGTCTCCAGTTCCCCAGCATCAATTACTAACACAGCTCCTCTGACACAAGCTATATAAAGCAGTTTGCTGGCATGCTGAGGGCTGAGGCAAGGTTTAAAATATCCTCATGAAACTCATGTATGCCGATTTCCCACAATTAAAAGTTATGGGGGTTTTTTATATTCAGTTTGATTGTAAAATTTACAATTTTCTTCCCTTTAAAAAAGCTTATTTTATCTTGTTGGTTGGTTGTGGCTTTTAAACATACTTTTCTTAGAGGGCCATTTGATGAAAACAAAAGAAAATTTTTGTTCCCCACACTCCTTGAGGTCACAAAAATTTCTTTGAGAGACTACTTCCATGTTACGCGGAAACAGGTGGATATTATTCAAACAGAAGTACTGCATCTAATTCTTCATATATCTATAGTGTGTCTTTTTACTCTGTTCTCAAGCTGAAACACATAGTGTGTTTGGGCACAGCATGCAACGGCAAACTAAAATACATTCTCTGGACAATGCCAGCAGATTTTTGACTGTGGCTGTAAATTACGCAAACACCACAGGGGAGAGAGAGTGTCTCAGAAAATACATTCTGTTCACGGAACAAGCTCTCTCTGATTAGATTAAATTAGACTCCAGTTTATCTGATAGTAAAAAGGATCATATCCAAAAAAGAGCCACAGCTACTAAATACGCACAAACAGTCTGTGCTCAGCCTAGTCAGAAGCCTGATGAAATACAAAATTACTTATTGGGGAGATTTGGATAGCTTTCTCATACACAGGCAGCAAAGAAGAAAATCACATGTATGCCTGCCCATGAAATTGTGTTGTGGTGTGAAATTACCCCTTTCTGAGTTCATCCATCGGACAGAAAACTCAAAGATGCATGAAGAATTGTTTTTTATTTTTCCTGAAATTTTACATGAAACAAATATGCCTCTCTACATTTTGTTTGGATGTGGAGGGACTTGTTTTAATTTGTTCAGCTTTTCCGTTTTTGGTGTAATGTGGGACCGGAAAAAGGTAATGAAATTCTAAAAATTAAAATATTGAAAAGTCTTAATTTTCCATACCATTTACATGAAGAAATCACTGAGTGATAAGAAATACTACAACATTTTAAAAACATTTTGATATTTCTCTTCCGGATCACATTCTCTCATTTTTCAGCCTATATTTAATACAGCAAATTATTAAATTCAATCATACTAATTCTTTACCCAGAACACATCTCAGTATCTCAGAGGTATACATTATCACAGTCCAAAGTTTGACAACATAACTGCTCAACATGTTTCCCCATAGCATTTAAGCAAAAAAAGCCTACAGGTATTTTTGGCACATACATTTCTAAGGACGTACGTGTCATTTTTCTTTTTGCACATTTCCCCTGACTGTTATTCTACTGCTTTACCGAAGTTTTTCCTTTTCCAGTACAGGGATTTCATTCACTGATTTTGGTGGCAAGAGGATCAGACCCACCAAATTCACGTAAATTACAAGATCAGGCCCACTGGACTGATGACATCCAGAGATTTTCATTAAAATAAAAGAGAAACAATGCTTCTGGGGTTTGCTGGTTGATTGGGGGGGGTGTGGGGGGCTTGTTGTCGTTTTGGGGGTTTTGTTCATTTTAGAGCATGACAAAGCCTGAAGCCATCAGTGTCATTTATTTACCTGAGTCTTTGTGTTGTAAAGGTTTCTAAAAAGCTTGTTTTCATTTTATGAGAAAAGGAGAGCGGAGGGGAACAACTTTGCTTTGAGCTTGTTTCTAGTATTTCAACTTTTAACTCTGAAGACAACTTTAAGGCCAAACTGCAGACACCTAAAATACAGGGTTTCTAAAGAAAATGCTGACAGGCTGCGAACTATAAAAGTTACAGAGAACCCTGTAATAGTAATAATAATATCTTTCATTCATATATGCTTTTTCTCCCAAAGCATCTCTTAAACTGTAAGTCAAACAATCTCAGCTGTGGCAGTAAAAAAGGACTAAAATAACAAGTATTGTAAAGTTCTGGATTGGAGAAAGTTTCCACTCCTGGTTCAGTTGCTGGCCAGGACTTACTTTCCAGTAAAATTTAGTTAAACTAAACAATTTAATCTGGGCAGCTCACCTGGCCACTAATGCCTTCCCTGCAAACTCTTCTGGGTGTCAAGAATGAGAGCAGGCATGCAGTAAGAACAGATGTTGAGAGATTCATGTGATGAAGCAAAAAAGATTTCCCACAGGGCTTTGAGATCCGAGCAGCCCGAGAGTCACAGACCACAGCACATGGCTGATAACAGTGAAATTCCAGCACTTGAGATTTCCCTCCAGAGAGATCAGGAAGGAACAAGTCACTGCTATAAAAACATACAGACTCTTTACGTGGGTAAAAAACAGTTGGGAAAGAGAAAAAGATGATAAATTTTTCCAGCAGAAACTGTTAGGAGTGCAATGGCTTTTCCAGTTTCACTTAAATCTTTCTTTTGAGATGGTAATTTCAACATAGAATAAATTTTCTCCTGAAGTTTCTCCAAGAGACCAAAGTCACAATAAATAATTATAATAATGAAGTAAAACATATGTGAATCCTATAAGAATCACAGAAACTAAGCACAGAGCCACTTGAGGAAAATTGAGGCTGCTTCTTCGATGTATACTATCACATTACAAGGTAGACAAGACGTCTAGCTAAAAAGATGAAATTGTTAAGAAAATAATTTCAGACAGAACTTAGTGATTTATTTTGCATAACAGTTTCTTCTCCAAAGATCCTACACTAGCAAGTTGAATAATAAAAGTCTGGTTCAAATTTATGATGAGAAATGGACACAAACCAAATAGTAAAATACTTGTGGCATATGGGAACCAGCAACTATGTGAGCTGCCCAAGTTGTTTTCAGTTAGCTTTGCTTGCTTTTATTGAACAAATAATATCTATACCTAAACAGCCAACTCCTTGTCTCTTTGAAGTCAGTGGGAGCTTTAAAGGCACCAGAATGCGACTTCCTCAGATCTTATTTGGAAGGTGGGGGGGGGGAAGTTGTTTGGTTTCTGTTCAATATTTGTATTAGAACAGGAATACTTCTCAAAAGCAATATCATAAATTATCTGCCAATTAATTTCAACCAGTGATGCAGCAGCAATATATCCTAAAATCTCTGTTCCAAGTCTTTACTTGTCTTAAGTGCCAGTTTGCCAGGCACTGTGCTCACACACAGATTCAGCTCTGAAGAGCCACATATCTAAGTAGAAAAGAATAGTTAAGAACAAAAGAAGTTGAAAGATCATTGTGTCCACTTCACAGATGGGAAAGGTGAGGCACAGAATTATTCTGGAATATTTCCCTTCTTGAGATAATTCATCATACTTCCTCTTATTTCACCGAAGTCAACCAACTACATTTAAACAGTTTGCTCAAAGTTACAGAAGCAGATTATGCCAGATCCAGACATTGATTTTAGATATCAAATGCTTGGTCATCTTTTCACTCTCCTTTTGTAATTACAATCATTCACTTGATACAACTGCAGTACACTAGTGTAATGATCAAAGGTATAACATTAGCCCCACTTGAGGGACAAAAATACCAAGATTTTAAAGGCAGTAAAAGGATGGAGTAAATATATGAAAATAAACTTATGCAAATAGATTTATCTTAATATTTATCCTTACAGAAAGCAGATTTACATATTCAGGACTGCACTTATGAATGAAAGCAAATTATACACTAATTCAGCAACACTCTAGAATAAACTGTGGGTAAAATGAATAAAAACAAGTGAATACTGAACAGGCTTGACACAAGATCGTCCATGCTTTTGTTTCTAAGAATTAAAACAAACCAAAGAGACTGTGAGGAGTTACATGCTTAGTTGGAAAGATACAAAGCATCTGAATTGCCCCCACAGAACCAGAACTTCCAGGTATTGGGTTTTGTATCGCTGGCAGACCTCTAACGCCTGCTTAGGATGAAGACAGATTTTTGTGAAGGCTCATCTTGATCCAACTATATATAAGTATAACTATATATAACTGTATCACAAGGCCTATTTAAAATTGGAGTGGGCATATCGTAGGAAAGGGACAATAATGAACAGCGAACCATTGGCAGAAAGATGAGCTCTACCAAAATCAGATCATTTCCAGTCTTTTCTCTTATTTTAACTTTAGAAAGCTCAGAAATCTGGGACGCTGATCCAAAACTACATGGTTTACTTATAGCATATCTGAAACTTGGCCCAGAAACTGCATCTTTTTCAATTTCATGGGAATGACAGTTGCATGAGATTCCCTGTAGCGCCTCGTTAGCCACAAACCAGAAATGCCACATGAAAAGCTATTTTCATAGCATTTACATCCAATTCAAACACAAATCAAGAAGCGCATAGTCCTATGCTGTATTTTAAGTTAACAATATCTTTTTGCATCTCATTAAAACTTAGGTACTGCTCGGTTCAGAGTTTGAGCAAAGACTTACATAGTTTTCATTTCTATTAATTTTACTCAAATTTCCTATGTTCTTATAGTCAGTCCTTCAGGACTGAAGAAGTTGCCTTATTCCACGCAACCTTCAAGGTTTTCTGCAACAGCTGGGTTTAAACTTTACCCTTATAATTTAATTTGCTGGCCAAATCTTTTGTTTGCTTTAGATTTTTCTCTACATATCTTTTTTAGTAGCTTTTTATAGGACAGCCATTTGTATGTCAGCTTTTTTCCTACTCTCAGTGTTCTGAATCACTACAATATGATGATTTTCTCAAATTAAATACTTGGATTTAAACAGATATCTATTGAAGAGAGGTCTTGTATAGCACTAAGATTTAATAAAAATCAGGATTAAACAGAAATTTAAAGGGCAGATTAAAAAAAAGGATATTTACAGGATTAAAAATTAACCAAATCTTGTGAAGGCACAAATACGCAGATCCTTGTCTAGTCATTTTTGTATGTGCAAGGCCAGCCTCAAATGCTACCGAACAGGAACAGAACTGCATCAGTCCTCACTGTACATAGCTACACAACGTGCCAGGCAATGGAAAATAAGTTCCATGTTCTCAACTCCACATAAGCAAGTCAAGTTCCTCTGAATACAGCATATTTTACAGCAGTTTACACTTGACCCCAGAGCAATTCATCTTGCAAAATACTGCAGACCCTTCTTGCTTGAGGATTTTCCCCAGATGCTTCTATCAATTACCAGTCATCAGAGTAGGAATAAGGGGATTCAGATATGGGAATTTATCGCTACCAGAAAATGAAGAAGGCAGCCGGCTGTGGACACTTTGAGCGATTTACCTTGTAGGTAGCTTGCTGGATAAAATAATTCAATATAGTTTGAAATAGTCAAAAGACAAGACAAATCTCATTGTAAATAAGGCCACAGAGACTATGATTAACATACGCACTTCTAACACCCACTAGTATAAGCTTAAAGCTATGCGCCAAATCCTTTCATTTTCATCAGAAGCTATTTCAGAATAGCTGAATGACACTTCATGACTAATTATTTTTAAAAACATGGAATGTGAAATGAACATCTATTATTTTCTAAAATAAAAGGAGCTCCATTTTTTAAATGAGTCTAGATCTATCTACTTGAAAAGGCAAATTACAGCTTGATTGTAGGCCAATTATTCTGGTGGAGATCACTTGAATTACTATAAATATATTCTTTCATGGGGAGTACTGGTTACTTGAACACTGATGTTATTTAATTAAAGAATGAAAAAACAAAATCTCAGGTACTTCAGGTCAAAAAGTCATTGAAGAGAGTGTAGCGCTACATACATGCTGTTGTACTTTTCCGGAATGGGTCTTTCATGCTTTGAGGTCTAAGTCCCAGGCCTCAAAAGTAGTTCTGCTGATGTTAGTGGAGCCACACACAGGGAAAAGAACAGAACCAAGTCCATGTCTGATTTTCTTTCACGGATGTCAGGACACCAGTGCAGCAGCTTGTAACAGCAAGCCCACAGCTACACAGAAAGGTGATATCCTTTGGAAAGAGCAACCATGGGGTCTGCAGGTTGAAGCAATTCAGTAGAGCACAATTAACTCCTCAATACACTCGCCTGCATGGGTTGTGTTTCACTGATAATAAACGGCTCTCAGAAAAGACTTAGTCACAGACTTTCTGAGTTGGGCCCCACTGCTTGGTGCATCACTCACTCTGCTATTATAGCCTAGATTGCAAAAAAAAAATACAAGCATAGACTTTATATTCTGAACAATAAATTCTCTGTCTCCAGAAATGTTATATCTAAGGAACAGTAATGCAGAACTCATTACCAAGAGCTTATTATGAAGACTGTGAACGATGTTCTGGGTTATTATCATCTGATTAGTATAATAATCTATTTTATCCAGCTCCATGACAGCTCAGTACAGATTATCTTGAATACTTCAACTGGTTGTCCTAACCCACTGAATTCTTCCAATTGCACTGGCTAGCATTAACTTAAAATGAAAATGTTTACTGTGTTAAAAATAACCCTTTCAGCATTTAGGAAAAAAAAAAAAATCCCTTTATTTGTATTTATCTTCTCATTCTTCACATTTTGAGTCATGTCTCAAGATCAACTAAAGGCGGGCTTATTGTGGTTCAAATGTTATAAATCCTTGGAGTTTATGCCAATACTTTTATTTGTCATATTTATTGGAACTGACATTTTTCTGGACTCTGTTCACGCGCTGACTTATGAGCTTAATTTGGTTTCATTTGTTTTGCTCTTTAAAATAAATTAAGACCAGGGTGTGGGGGATTTAGTCTCCCTCATGATCTTTATTTTCTAATATTGTGCAATGTGAATTCAACATTCTAGTTGCTATTGAATTATGCCATCTTATTAGGAAAGACCTCGCCTAACTATTTAAAAGATCCTCTTCATTTCAGAACTACTATTCCATTTAATCCCTATAACATAAGCCAGGGATCTTATCCAGTTACACTCATGCTAGGGATGAGGAGCTGAAGCAGGAAGACTAAGACTAAATTAGCAGCTGTGCCTGAGATGAGACAGATGTGCAAGGGACTGACATCCAGTCTCCCAAATGCAGTCTTAGGATGGGTCATACATGTTCTTAAAATAAGCAGCAACAGAGGAACAACCAGGCAAGCTAAAGCTTAGAGGATCTTGGAAGGTCTTAAAGAAAAGAAAGAACACAGTAAGAATAGATGATAAATTATGCAAACAGATTTAAGCCACAAAATATCACAATTCAGGATAGATGTTATTTCCCTCTGATACTGCTGGTGCTGGAAACAGCTGCCACATTGTCTAGATAGCAGAATTCTTGCCCTTCCCTGATGGTCCTCTGCAGGCATAAGCTGCCCAACAGCTGAGGAAGGAAGAAGGCTACAGAGATGGACACTACATCTGCTTTCCAAAGAGCTGGTACTGAGTAGCTGTACACTAATCAGGACTCCACTACCTGAGTATCATCTACCCCATTTCTTCTCTGGAATCAAGATTCATCCATCTCTGCTGCCCTCCAAACACCTCTGTAGCCAATCCAGTCTACCTCATAAGGTATTAAGTGTCCTGGTTTCAGCCAGGATAGAGCTGGTTTTCTTCACAGAAGCTAGTGTGAGACTGTGTTTTGGATTTGGGATGAGAAGCTGTTGATAATGTGCTGATGTTTTGGGTTGTTGCTGAGCAGTCAAGGACAGTCCAGCTTCTTGTGCTGGCCTGCCAGCAAGGAGGCTGGGGGTGCATGGGGAGCTGGGAGGGGACACAGCCGGGACAGCTGACCCAGACTGGCCAAAGGGATATTCCCTACCATACGACGTCATGCCCAGTACATAAACTGGAGTTGGCCGGGGGGGCGGAAATCGCTGCTCGGGGACGGGCTGTCGATCACGGGGTGGTGAGCAATTGCTGTATTGGGCATCACTTGTTCTTGTACATTCCTGTGTTGGTATTATCATTGTTGTTTCCTTCTTTCTTTCTGTCCTATTAAACTGTGTTTATCTCAACCCACGAGGTTTTTTTTTCCCAATTCTCTTCCCTGTCCCACTGCAGGAGGGGGAGTGAGCGAGCGGCTGCGTGGTGCTTAGTTGCCAGCTGGGGCTAAACCACGACATAAGTTAAATAAAAAGAAAATAAGGTGATACAAAATCTTTACACTGTTACAGTTAGCTCCTGCACTATTTCCCCACATCAATAAATTGCATCGTTTTTGCCTGACTGAAGCCCAGAAGACTTGTCCTACATAAGATTTTATGGAAAACTCACTGATGTCCAATTGAGTTCTTGCATCAGGGAGAATATTGTCTCCAAGGAGTGAGCCACTGCACCAGAAATGAAGGCACACTTAGAGCATGAGTGTTTGAGATAGAAAAGAAAGACTTGCCTAATCTGAAATACTGAGAACAGAAAAGCCTTTTATTCTTGATTACCAAGGCTCTTCACTGATTCTTGGAGCACTGTTTGGGTTCTTCTTTGAGGTCAGAACATTTCAGAACCAGGTTGTGTAGGGTTTTCAAAACACCCTAACAAGGGCCACTGCCTAGTTCTCATCAAACTTGCTCAGTGTAGTCAGGAGTCAGCAAAACACAACACTCAATTCTCTTGCAGTACAGTACAGATAAGAGAATCTCTTGCAGGGAGCACAACACTTCCCCCAAGAAAACCCCAGCCTAACAACAACAAACTGCAAAAGGCCCTTAAAACCTGAATATTGTGAGCATAGTTTAAATACTTTCGTTGGGTTTAGGTCTGAAAATTGTTCATCGATAAACCAGACGCGTGGGATTTTAGGAGACAGGACTCACTGAAAGATCTCTGATGACCCCTGGGGAACTTAGACATTATAAAGCAGAACAGCAGAAAACCTGCTTGACAGCCAAAGGCATATTGTAATTATACAACTGCCCATGCACAGGAGTGAAAAAGAATGTTAATTAAAAAGGTTAGTTATCTTCTTTATGTGGATAAATAAGGCTGATGATCATGCAGAGAGAACACTACCTCAATTAAATTAACAACAAAAAAAGAGTTAGGGGATAGTAGTGATAGCTGTTAACAACCCCCATGTCAGATCCTTACTCCTCCTTAGATATGAATTAAAGTCTCAAAGAGGGAACTGCAATGAAGTTAAAAACTCTTGATGACTGCCCGCAAAATAACGGTTGACATGACTAATTTCTGATGAAACAAGCATTGACAACAATAAGGAAGTGCTGTTTAAAAATAATACTATGCTATTAATTGAAGTATTCATAAGAGGAGATGCAAAGCTGGAATAGCAGGGCTCCTCAGGGATAGATGATGTAGACAGAAAAGGAAAAGGTTGTTGGGCCCCAGGATAGTCTCAGTAACTATTCTTTGTTCTTTTAAATCATGTTTCAAAGGAGTTTATGAATCCATCTCCACTAAGCTACAGAGGATCAGACAAAACCATCCCTAGAATAATACTTCAAAAGAAACAGGATTTATCCCTAGGAAGAAACAGGCCCACTATATCTTTTGCATGAGATTACTCGTCAGGTCTTCATTTCTAACATAGCCTTCTAAGGGTATGCTCCACACATCTTTACCTGATCTAGTGGGTGATCCTCTACAATAGCCTGCTGTTCTGTACACCTTATATATGCTAGTGTCTTCCCAGCTTTCAGCCTGCATGGTTTATCCCATCTGCCAGCTCTGACAGCCCGTTCTCTTCATAAAGTCCTAAATTATTTTACTCCTCAAAATAACACTTAATCTTCATGCTTTTCTTTATGCATTTGGTATCTTAGAACATACTAGACCTGCTTGTCAGTTCTGGGATGACATATTAAATATCATATTTGCCTCTAAAGGAAGGCATACATACAGGTTTCAGCCTGTTTAAAAGGGGACAGAAAGGTGAATACATGTGAAGTTGCTGACACCTGCAAACTCCAGACAGAAATATGAGAACTGATCAGTGGAAATATATTCAACTGCTGGCCTCCACATACATTTCTCTTTATTACATAGCTTTTCACAAAGTTTTAGCCTTGTACAGTTGCTGCACCTTACCTGGTTTTATTGTCCATTCTATTATTCCTTCAGTCTTATCCACCTTGTAACTTTATACAGATGGCATTGAATAGGTTGATCCATGTCGTAGTTAATCAACCTAATCCTTTCTTGACAGCAGGGATTGATTACAATACCCTCTGTTTCTCCTGAATCATCTTGCTTAGTTAAACGGTCCCAAAGAAATCTCCCACAACGGAATTGCCTCTTTATCCCTCTGACTGTCTAATGGTCTACTACGTCCAACGAGGACTATAAGACAATAACTGCTCAGTTCCCTTATTTTGCATTCCAAGTGTGGAATCTCTTCTTGTTAGCATGGAATCAGGTATCAAACATATGTTAGACAAGAGAGGGTTAGTATTGTTCTGGGCAAACATTCTGGTAAGATAAACAACTCAGACTGTAGATTTGGTGTATATCCTACAGAGAGTTATGAACAGACTTTCAGCATTTATCTTCTCACTATTTACCTATATATACACACACTGTTTCTATGTTTCGCCTTCTAATTCAAGAACCCAGTTATGTTATATATTTGCCATTGTTGATACAGACTAGATCCTGGTATGCAGTACAGAAATTGAAGTTTTATTTTCAGAGACCTGTTAAGAAAATCAGAAATCACTGATTTTATATATAAAGCCGCAAGAAAGAAAATACAAGTAGATTAATTTTGTCTTTTCAAACATATATACCAAACTTCATGAACATGCTGTCTCAGGGTTGACAACAATTGGAGGTGAGTAAAAATGCTATGGAAACACTTCACTGAACTGTTTGTTTCAGTGTAGCTTTCAGTTAAATCCATCATAATTCCAGAAAATGGAAGAAAAAAAAATTTAAAATGCCAGACACCCACAAAGAATACTGAAAGCTAATGTAAAAAGATGCCTACTAAATTTCATCTTTATGAAGTTGGATATCACAGTACAAAACACACCCTGAAAACCTGCCCTCCAGGGAGGTTTGTTCGCAGTTGGTTTCTAAAGCACTATCCCGTTGCTGCTCACAGAACAAGAAACAGAAAAGTAGCAGAAACTCCTGAAGACCAGTAGAAGGTAGCTCAGGCAATAAGCAGAGTGTAGCAAAGAGCTGAGGAGTCTGGTTATAGTGCCCAAAGTGGCAAAAAGGGCCGGGAGTTGTAGTGAGATATTCTAAATTGTTAAAAATTCCATTTTCTTCTTTGATACAGTGACCCTCTGCATGCACGTTACAAAACATTTAATCTTGTTTCATTTTTGAAACCTAAAACACTCTGAAAACATTCAGATTCAATATGTCACGTTAAAATAAAAATATATATTGCATGTTTAAGAGCTATTCGATACTTTCAGCAGCAATTACACCTAATTCAGCCCATTTAAAGTTATGAGTTTTAGTGAATAAAAGAGCAGTTAGGAAGACATTTCCTCATCATATAGCACGGTTAATTCTGCACCATCCTCCGACTCTCTCAGGAGCCCTGAGCATTTTGCCCTGAGCACATGGACACCAATGAGCCCTGCGCTGCTTTGCTAAGCTTGGTCCTGCTGCTGTGACTTGGTCAGAGCGCGCTCTGCTCCCCTCGGCTCCCGCACAAGGTAGCGTAGGACAATGCGGCACTATCTGGCTCCATAACTCACCCTGTCAGCTCATGAATACCACTAGTGCTATTAAAGAGAGGGTATAGTAACTAAGATCTTTAGACCCTGTTAAAGCAGTACAACTGCAAGTCCACTACTCCTCCTTCCAAGCGGGGGAGAAAAAAAAAAAGCAAAAAGGCAGCTTTTTTCAGTATAATGTTTCTTTTAAACTGAGCAACCTAAGTAAAGGTTCTTAGTTCAGCCTCAACAGAAACAGAGAAATATAATTCTGGGAGATTTCTTAAATTGTTTTGTCAAGTACTTCACCTCTGGGCTTCAGGGCATGGAGAACAGTGCAGTAAACACAAATTTTGGGATGACAACTTCATTCACACTGAAAATGTTTTGCCAAAACACTGACAGCAGAAGAGCTTCCTAGTAGATAGGGATGTCATTTATACCAGCAAAAAACATTTATCAGTCAAGCAAACCCAGGTCCCTGCATGACATAGACTGTTTTTGCATTGACACTGGCAGTCTTGCCTGCGCAAGCATTATTGTTTGGGATAAAGAGCAAACAATGGTAGTGTGGTGCTGGCTCAAACATTTCTGAGAAAGAAGTACGTCTTCTGTGCTCTAGAATTTATTGGAAATGGTTTGGATTCAGCTAGTTTCACACTTTAGTAAGAGCTGGACTTTGACCAGGATCACTCAACATTTTTGGATAATTGTTAAGGAAGCATTAAAATGCAACCCAATTTCTCAGGAAAGAATCAGTCCATGTGAATTAATGCCACACATTCATTTTGCTGACAGTTTGTATTATAAATTGTGGACTCAGATACAAGCAAGTATAAAGGGAATGCACTTCTTTCCCCTATAATAATCCTGCATGGTACCTCTACAATAACTTTCCTGAGGGTTAGGCGGCACAGAGACAGAAGAGCCGCTTACCTGGACCATACCATTCCCCAGTACTCCCAGATATTTCTCCAGCTTACTTTTTCCAAAGGGAGAAATGGAAGAAGAAACCCCACATTGTCCGGGGCAGAGACATGGTCCTAATTCTCTACCTTGCACCAAAAGAAAGAGATTTTTCTATATTTGTCAGTACAGGCCAAATACTGAGAAGAGTCAGACCAATATAGAACATTTCTGAATATCTTACTCTACATGCCATTATTTACACCTGTAATAAACAGATGGAGCATTTGTGCATATCAGGGTACTATCTTTTAGATACCTTCTTTGCAAATGTAAATAACTCCTGCAGGCAGTAGTGAATTGGGTATTGTGCATATTTTTGTCCTCGTTTGTCACTATGTGCACATATGACAATACGGAAAATAAAAGTTACAAATAGCTAAGTTCTTAGTACACTGAAGTAAAACTCATGAAAGGCAAAATATATCATCAGTCTCCTTCAAAACTGTGATGCAAAGTATTTTATGGAAACACTCTCAATAGCATATATGTATTCTGGACATAGCAAATTATTTTAGCATGAGGAAACAACCCATTTGTCTACAGAAGTATTCCTAAGAAGTACCCTGAAAATATTTATAATTTGTAATGACAGAAACCATCTCCCCAAAAAATGTTTTAGTGCATGGAGAGATGTAAAGAATCAAATAAACTTTGCACATGATAGGCTATTGCTCTTCTGAGTAATTTCTTGTCTTTTTATTTCAAGTGTATTTGCTGTTGTGCTCTAAACAGCAGGTGCAGATGTAATTGGAAGTGGCTGGTTGTTTCAAATGAGAAAGATTTCATAAGAAACCTTAAAGAGCTACCCTATACCCTACTTGGGAGAGCTGAATTCACTGATCTGCAAGAGGAAAGTCTCAGGCTGACTGCAAAACAAGAGCGCCCATTTGGCCTTCCTCCACCACTCCTGATGAAATCATGCTATCCGGGGGCCCGTATAGCTCTGCAGATGTGCTCTGCCTTATAAACAAATGAGTGTGGTGCCTTGGGAACAGGCACTTTAATGTACGAAACAGATTGCATTCTGTTCTGCCACAAGCAAATAGATGACTGAGTGAACAGCTGACATCTTTATTTGCAAATATTTCCCATTTTTTTCCTTGCACGGGGCCCCTAACACCTTCATCACAAAACTGGTTTCTCCAGTTCCTGGATCTTGGTCCCACAGCGTCCATGACTGCACATTTCAGGAGCAGCAGACAGGCCCTCCTCGCCTAAATACCTCTTCTTACCTAAGTGGAAGCAGAGACTGGTATTTTGTGAATTTCTGCCACAGCCAGTTAGATTTAAGGGTTTTGGTCTGAAGTAAAAGAAAAGATGATGGATGTCCTCCCACCTGCAGGTGAACTGGAGTGGTGTGGATATACTTGGATGTTGCACAAAAGTACCAGTTCTTTGGCACACGGATTAAAAAAACAAGCAATAAAAGAAGACCTTGGAGCAGGACCAGTGCCAATTTTATAAAGAGGTGAAGTGCATACCTGAGTGTTCAATATTAAAGTTACTGCCAGTCAGGGTGCCCTTTTGTGACGTGCAGGAGTCATACTTCTTAGGGTTTCTTTCAACTGAAGTTGAGAAGTCTCTCTCATTGCAAGGGCTAGAAAAGGTGGAACTTGGCCAAAATGAAAACAGGATGAGAAAAGTTGCCCTCATTGTTTTTCTTTCCAACATGAAGGATGAACAATACAGATGATAAACAAGGAAGCAACAGATGTTTTAGTGCCCGTTTGGCAAGTCAAGATATTCATATACCCTAAGAGACTAAATAAGAACTGGAGTACTTATGACTAATGCTTCCGTGCCATAATAGGCTGCATGCTCCTTCTTATTTTCCCAGCTTTGTATTTAAGTATTCACCTCCCCTGTCCTTCCTAAACCAATAAAAAAAAAACAACCCTTACCATTTTTGTTGCCATCCCACATTCAACTAAGAGCCTCCTGAGACTAAGCATCCTGGAAACATCCTGCAATGTCTGAACCACTGGAAATCTTAAAATCTTTTATACCTTTGAGATGATCTCTCATTACAGTTCAAACAGGTGGAAAAAACAAAGAACAATATGGAATGGGTAATTATTCAAAATTCAGTAATTATCCAGGGGCCTCTTTTTTTTCCAGATGTTTTAACCCAGTCTGACTGCAGTTCCAATAAACAATCCAAGAATCTAACTCTCCAGCCACAGCGGGTGGTCCAAGAAACCTGTGAAAAAGGCAGGATTACATCACAGTGAAAAGTGCTTTGTTTTATAGATTCACCCCAGGCAATCTAGGTCTCTGTGTAGAACCAACTGGAAAGACCTAATTTTCATGCAACCACTCCACTGCCAAAGTCCATATTGTGTCATGCCAACAGGAGACAAAAAAAAGAAAACCATTCACCAACCTGCCGTAGATCACAATAAATTTAGGGAAATACATATTCACATTAGAATTGTAGTATATCCATATAAGGTGAGGCAGAACCATTAATGGGTACACCTTCAGAAAACGTTGTCTAAACTAGTCTTTTCTCTAAACTAGGTAAATACTCCCATTTTTAGAGCAGCTAAAAAAAAATAAAAAAAGAGTTGGAGACCTCAGTCTCCCATTACACTGTAGTAAAAGAGGCAAACATCAAACAATAGCAGAGGTATTTCTTAAGTGGCACCAGAATGTGGCTGCCTGCCTCCACCTCTAGCTGAAGGGAGCACAGATTCAGACCATCAGATTCAGGGCTGACTCACCAGTCCATGTTTACACCTCCTGCTCCAAGAACGTATTTTGACAGCGTGCAGCATATGATACCACCCGCCACAAAACCAGAACATTCCTGGAAGGGAGTTTCTCTCTTTCTTTTGCAACTGATATAACTTTAAAGGTATTTTTCTGTTTTAGCATCTGCTTTCCCCCCCCCCCCCCCCCCTAAGACAGACTTTACAAGATTCTTGTTTCTTCACAAGCAACAAGCTGTCAGGTTTGATGAGAAAAGGCTCTGTGTTTTACAGAGCATGGCTACAGAACAAAGACCTTAGGCCAATGTTTGGCCACACACAACCAGAGAAAACCTTCTTCTACCTTACACAAGAATTTATAGGATTAAGAACCATTAGGTTTCTTATGCAGTTCTACTATTAACATGGAACATGGTTCACAGTGAAACAGTCTCTTTACAACACAGTTGTTCTACAGTTGGGCTGAAAATACTGCCCGATCTAAATTTTCAGCCCAGTTTCTACCTCTGCTGTATTTTTATCCACGAATGTTAAATACAGTATCCCCAACTTCAGGAAATTTTTACTTGTTTAAGTATATTCCTATGTTATTCCTTTTGGGATATTCATTGCTTTTAAAAAAGCATCTTGTTTCTGTTCATGATGTATTTTAGGCAAGGCGCTTCTTTCAGAAGATCTGGTTTTAATTTACATTTGAGTGACTGCCACTGCACAAAGGCCATTCATGATGAACACGTCCAATAAACTTAACAGTCTTATGATGTGCTGTTTCCTGAGATTAGTTCCATTCTATAGCATCCATAGAAAAATACTTTTTTTTTTTAATTTGCCTTTGTTGTCTAAAAGAAATTTAATGCCAGTAGTACTGGGCTATGAAGACTTATTAATAAATCAAGTTTTTTGTGTCTACTTTGTCAAGTTTTTCATTGCTTAGAGATTCCAACGTAATGGCTTGCTAGGAACATTATATCTATGAATGAAAGTAAAGCCAGTCAGAGTAGTACTCCTCAATCTATTCTGTCCTGTCCTTACCTTGAATTAAGTAAGCATGCTAACTGGTGTCTGATAGTAGTTACGTTACATAGATATTTCATCTGAAAGAAATCCAACAAACTACCAACTCAGATCTTGTCCCCATAAAGAATTATGTACATGTGTCTAAGCAGATGATGCTAAAATGATGCTATTTCTATTTCAAATTAAACTTCATTTTTATCTTATTTATTAATTATTTTTTAGAAGATAAAGGTTACTCAAAGTTTAATTAAAACCAAAGCACAGTATATTATAAGATTTTAC
The DNA here is from genome assembly GCF_000687285.1 of Phaethon lepturus. Taxonomy (NCBI): domain Eukaryota; kingdom Metazoa; phylum Chordata; class Aves; order Phaethontiformes; family Phaethontidae; genus Phaethon; species Phaethon lepturus. The sequence continues at coordinate 12,904 of NW_010561455.1, read as the reverse complement.
ACAAGGACACTCTGCTTTTTCAAATAGGATTAACAGAGGGGAAACATTATACTACTAAGGGGATCTATGTAATCTCCAATTACATTAACTGTGAAGAATTGATATGTATAGTAACAAAACAGGTATACCAGCTGCATTATTTCAGTATTGGTCTACTCAAATGGCACTGCAAAAACCCTTTCTTAATTCTATATTCTTTAATATGTTTTAAATATAGATGACAACTCTCTTTCATGGATCTTATTGCCATTAGTTTCAAAAACTGTGTATCTATAACAGCTTAAATCAAATCCTCTAAAGTCAATCACAGCCCACCCACTACCTTTGATCAAAGCCAGTAGAAGGAATGAAGTTATTGATTGGATCTTGGAATCAAGACCATAACCCTTTAAGGTACTAGTTATATAGCAGAAATTAAATAGAGGTAGTTGTAGGCTTTCAGTCTAAAACTTCTTATTTTGCAATTTTTAATTATAGGAATAAGCACATCTGTTATTGTAATAATATTGTAATTGTGTCTTTTTCAGGTGGAAAAGACAGGAAATCACTTAAAATGTTAGCAAAAATCTTACCAACACCTTAGAAATATCATAAAAATGAGAGCATAAGAGCAAATTTCCAGGCAGTGACCGACTGTGGAATCCTAAGAGCAGGCGGACTCCTGTGCCTCTATAACCTCCATGCAGGAAACCTAGAGTTTTCACAAATAGGTTTTACTCTGTTACACTAGGAAGCATAAAGGATTTCAAAAGAGACTTTCTGCTCGTAAAGAAAACAGAAAAAAACCCCAGGGTACTAATGTGTTAGCTGTGTCAGTATCTTTTCCTGAAGCCGATCATTACTACGGAACAGGAACCGTTAAGCAGATGTGTGTCAAATAAACCAAACACAGCTCAAATGCTACATCTTCAGTGATAACATTTTCAGGAGAAAAATCATCTCCATTGCCTAGTGCTCTCCATCAAGCACATTCTTTCCTCAGACTGGACTGGCACGGCACCACCAGGCACAGGCGCTGCCTCATTGCTAACATTTTCTTAAAGTCTGGAGTTTTTGTAGCTGGCATGAGCAGGACAGAACAAACCCTGGAAAATACTTACACATGTTATACCAAAGGAATGTACAGCAAGGATTAGATTATAAACCAAATTGACTTTAAATGAAATAACACAGCAGGCTGTGATGACCATTCTGATACGGTCATTTAGTACCTGACTTTCAATACACAACAGAGGAGTAGGTGGTAGATGTGAGAAAGAGGAGGGGACTCGCAGCCTGGCTGAAGGCTTGTACAATATCCCAGGTGGGGTCTACATTCCTCCTCTTTCCATGTCTCCAGACTACTTCTACTTGACTTGGTGCCTAGAAAGTCTGGTCACCTCAACATATAGCTGGCAACATACCAGTGTAAAAGTCCACACCGACATCTGAAAGTGATCATTTTACTGCCCACACTGGAGGAATGTTTTCCCACAGGAATAAGGAATTTTATGAGTGTTATAAAAAGTTACTGGCACTACAACGTATTATCACTGTGGTATAAATTACTATCTGCATGTCAGCTATGGGCCAGCTAGGATGGCAGCCAGAACCATCTCTGCTCTGAAAGAGATGCATGGGCAACTGCTGCCCTTTGCAGCCTTCGTCCTCAGTGTCACCTGGTACATTCCTCCTCAAGAGGCATGACTCCAAACCAGAAGGCAGCAAGGGGCAGAGCAGAAAGCTCTTGCATCACATATTCATCATAATACAACTGCAGCAGCAGACAATGTTTTGATCACATATGTCTTGCTGCCAGTAAGAGGAAAAATGTATCACTTTTTCATCAATAGATACCAAAGCTGCAGTTTCACCTTGATCTCAAGCTTGGAGTAAATTAAATGGAGATTTGAATATATTTAAGTATACTTAGTTCTTAAAAATATAAGATACTTAGATTCTCATCAGGCTGTATATTTCAGTTGCACAATTTCTTCCCCCCCCCCCCCAAGAGCTCTGAAATTTACTTTTGTTTTTAGACCATGTTTTCATGAAGTTGGCAGAAGGAGATATTATGTACAAAATGCAAAATATTGATATCTATTCTGTCCCTTGTATTCCTAAACTGAACCTGCTTGAGCTATCTCCCAAGCAAGCTGCTACATACCCAGCAGTAGCAGTGTGGGGAGGTGGCACCTTGCGCGGGGCAGTTCCTTCCCCCTTTGCAGGGAGCCAAGGGGTGCGAAGCACCTAACAACGCAGGGTTAAGCTAATGCAAACGCCATCTGCACCAACCCCTGCTCACTCAGTGCAAAAGGGGAATCCAACTGATGAGTGTAGACACAGTCTGATACCTCTCTAGTCCTTCCATTTAGGAAAAAAAAAGCACCCAGCCCATATCTATTCATCAGGACTTATGTAACTTAAGTAACACAGAATTTTGGAACCTGTGACTTAGCAAAAACTACAGCTAGATGTAGTCTTTGTCTCCTGTTCAGAAGCCCAATGCTATGAGGCAATATCATAGCAAGAATACTGTTAGACAAATGAGAAAGACTGCAGCTCAGACTCAAACAATTAATCTGTATGCAGGGGTTGTCATCATTTCCCATTAGTTTGGAAGCTCCAGCCTTGTCAGTGATCCATCAGTGGCTCCAAGATACATTTTTATTTTCAGGGCTCTATAGCTCTGGGCTGAAATGTCACATTTGTGGTGTCATCAAAACATATAAAATCTGTTTCAGTCATGCAAGAAAGTATATGAGGAAAAATAAAGGACTTTTACAGTCTCAGTACCTTTCTCAAATTTTTTTTCTCTGTCTTTCCAAATGCATTCATAGGCTTAAATATTTCCCACTACAGAAAATCCAAAATGGGGCAAGTTTTTTTTCACCAAGTAATCCAAACTTCAGTCATTACAAATATAAATCTCCACATCTCATCTGTACAGTCTTTACTAAGCACAAACAGTACCTCTAATTCCATAATGCGTCTCTGTTGCCCCCATCACCACATTGCCCCCAGCAGGGAATTTCCCTGTGAGTGCTGATCTGCTTAACTTTACAGTGACATAAGACACATAGGGTAGGTTTCAGCTGAGCAAATCTAGGTGTTTATCACTCCAGGTTCCATTCATATCAGTGGAAATAAACAGGAGTAATTCAGCCAATACATTTTAAACAAATACTTAGGCATGAGATGGATCATATCCTGGAAGAACCAACATCTCGACTGCACAAATAGTCTGTGCTGGTGAGCAAAGATGGAGATGTCAATTACATGTTGAAATACAAAGGTCTTACTCAACTACACCCTGACCCAGGTCTTCAAATGCAACCAGGGTGCAAGCTTCATTCAAAAAGAGGGTAACTGGATATCCACATACTTTTATGGATCTAGCCCTATGCATTTTCTGAATTGTTATAGGGACCCACTGGAATAGCAGTCAGTGAACAGTCATTAGATTGTTCTTCCTACCTCTTGACCCTTGGAAAGTCCTGTTTGCTCTTCATTTAGTGTGAAGGGCAGCAAATACACCTCTAACATTTTGGCTTAATATTCTACAATTTAGAAGCTAACTAACTCTTTGCTAGCACTAAGATGCACGCTGCAAAAGTCAGTCCCCAAAGGTTGTGGCAATAAAGTAAAATTCCTTGATTATCTGAAAGAAAATATGAGAAAGATGTAGAACCTAGATATCTAAGTAATAAAATTATGTTCTACAAAACTTGCACACCAGCAAAGATAGGGATGAAACGTGTGCAGCAAGAAGTCTTAAGCGAAAAGCAGCTGTTTTAGAGGTAGCACTGGTACAGAGTCATTGTGTTGATTAACTGCTTTTATACAACTGATCACTATATTTAATCCAGTAAATCTTTGTGGGTTTTGACATGTCATTAGTGAAGACAGAGTCAGGCAAATATGTATAAAACATCAATAGTAAATACCTAGGAAAAAATGTCACAGCTTACAAGAAATGCAAAATTCAGTATTTCTGCTTACTCTGTAACTTGAAGATGTTACATTTAGTTTAGATAAACGTGGCTACCAGAAAAATTGCCTTGAGGTAATACATTGTACCTCTACTTTAAAAAATACTTACACATTGGTTAGAAATATATTATTTATATAATAAAGATTCTAACACCAAAGCAGAAAATCTTGTTTGGTCTTCTCAAATATACTAAGGAATCTCCATGGACTCTGTTCCCACTAAGACAGGGGATTGCAGGCTGGCAGTACAAGGTTCAAACAGCGTAAGAGAATCGTGGCTTGGTCAGCCACCACCTTTGATCTTAAGGCATAATAAGAGAATCAGTTTGGGATGTTCCACAGACTTTCAAAGAAGCAATAAGCAAGTTACCCAGTCACTCTTTCTTTTTATATTCAGCATTTGGCTGGGTTTTCTTGGGGTTTTTTTACTGTATGGGTTTTCAAAATATACATCTGTTCTGAGCATTTCAGCAACATGTAAAATTCAAGACACCAGATGATGCCCAAAGCCATGGATTATCCTCTCTTCACTGAAGCAGAACAATTTTAAGTCAAGAGCCACAGTTAAAAATTTGGCTTTTTTGAAGTCTGCCTTCCAGGAACAGTCTTCAGTAACCACTTAAAATTTGCTGCTCTGCTAAACATTTTTGCCAGTACAATTATTTTATGCTGGCTAGTTGATAGTTGCAGGGAGCAAACATTACTTTTTATTTTTTTCCCCTCTTAAGTGTAAGAATATTTATGTGGGGTTTTTAAAAATAGTATTTTCTGAGCTCTAACTTTAGTCAAGAGAAAGCTAAAGAATGAGTTAAAATACGTAAATCCAGTTCTAGGATATACAAAAATATTGTGGGAAGTAAAAAGCTAATCAACAGTCTGCAGACTATGCCAGAAGAATGGAAGTATACAATAAAGCTGTATACCATATACTCAAGTTGTACCTTTGTTCCCTTGGGTACAGACTTTACCACAATAAAACACTAAGTCTCTGCAGTTCTTTTTATATATATTACTGGAAATATTTCTATCATTCCATCAGGTTTGATGTTCACAGAATATACTTGCGTTTGATGTTTGTGTGCTTAGGTGAGAAATACGTGATTTAAAGTGATGACACGTACTCCAAAGTGGTTAGGTAAGTGTGAAGTTACACAATTCTTGAAGTAATCAGGCTTAATAACACATTTATAAAGAACTTGTCCCCTCCATGCTGCCTTCAAGGTATTGTGTGGGACTTAGTATACTGAATGATTTGCACACAGCGTCCCATTTCACCCCTCCCAAGTAGTCATTCCCATGCTGCTTTTGCATTCCTGTACATTTTAATGCTAAAGATATCTACAAAAGAAAATAAGGCAGAAAATTCCCTGATAGACAGAATACATACTTCTATTTAGGATTTAAGGGTGGCAATTTCATTGTCAGACACAGATCCATGCTTGGTGCTGCAGCTGTGCACACTTGCTCCAACAACTCCAAGCACGAAGATGCTCATGCCAACTGATGGCTGCACTGAGAAGCACCCTCTCACAGCTGTGTACAAATGCAGCCTGTGTGGGTACGCACCTTCGTTGCTGCTGCCCGTTTGGCTATGAATTCAGTGATAAAAGGGCTTTGGGCATCTAACTGAACCTCACTTGGTAAAAGCTTTGACCCAAAAGATTAAAAGTTAACCTAACCTTATCACATGCCGAGCTCTGAAATGAATGAGTTGACAGCACTCGACCATTTTGCAGAAGAAGTCAGCCCCACAGGGGATGCTGAATGTATGCCTATTTGTCTCATGCTGGCAACTGTTCCCAAGAGCAAAGTAATGCTTCTCTCAAACAGAAATGGTGTTTGTGCTGTATTTTCTTCCGCTATATTAAATTATTCCCTAGATGATTTTCTTCCTTCGCCCACACCTCTTTTATCCCCACTACCACTTTGTCTAACTCTTGGCAGATTTTCTATGTAAATATTTCTGCTCCTTGAAGGAATTTACATAAAGCAGAACTGCTTTGCAAAGGAAAAATGCATGAAGCTGTCACAGCTCCTTGGGGACAGTTTAGGAGGACTCAACACTGCATTCATAGGACCAAGAATGGGAACATTTTTACTTCCTCTCTAAGTATGCTCTGCCATTCACCAAACAACTGCAGTTTAAGAGTTAGTTTTAAGTTTCAAAGCTTTTATACACTAGGCTGAAATAACGGTCTGAAGCATATTTTTACTGGTACTGTTCGACAGGTTTGCAGTAGTCACCTTTTTGCAAATTTTCACAGTTTTTGGAAGTATGATGGCGGTACAATAATGCTCCGGGGGTTATTGTTGCTGAGTGTGAGAACATCTTTCCTGGAAGACATGCCTGCAGTTCGTACAAACTGGCATCATTTTAACTTCTGTGAACAATCTGAGCTGATTGACTCCATCTAAGAACCTGGTACCAAATAAATGTTTAGCTTGTTTCAATAACCATGTTTTCTCCCCAGTTTGAGGAAGAACAAACAAGACCATTGGACTAGAAAATAGATCATCAAAACATCACAAGTTTCATGTATTTAAAACAATGGAAATCAGAACTTGAACACTGACATAAATTGAGGGGAAAAGTTTTGTATGGATCACAACATAACCATTACACAGAAAGAGAAACTGAGAAATCTGAGATTAGAATAAAAATTCAATACTGTTCTAGCTTTTTAATTAGTTGGATTGCATAATTAACGGCATTATATTCCAAGGCTAATTTTCTTAACAACAAAACATGAGTCCAATTCTGAGGGCCTTTAAGTAATACTTCTAAAAGAAGAATTATCATTTGTCTGCCATATGCAAAAGGCATGAAAATTTATCTTTAGGTTGAAGGGGGAAAAAATCCCACCAAAAAAAGTTTTCCCCCAAATCTGAAATTCCACAACCTGTTGAGGGTAGAATTGTCATGCCTAATAACAAGTGGGAACCAGTAAGATTTCATCAGTGTAGCTGACTAACTACAAACTTCGGCCAGGAAAACCAAATTCCCTATGTGTCTAGTGCTTTCTCCAAATTTATTCTTTTGCTGGCTATTCAGGCTGTATTTGACATCAATTATCACAGCAGACAGAAACAAGGAATGAAAAATATAGACAGTAGTGCTCCTGAAATTATCGCTGTTGAAATTATTTAAAACATCTTTAGGCTAATAAAAAGTCTATTATAAAAACTGTTGTCAAAGAGCTGCATAATTCACACAGTCCAGCATGGACCAACCCATTTCTTAGTGCCACAGCATAGTTTTTCCCTTGTAACCTTAGTGATTAGAAATCTCCTTGAGCAATCTGTTCATACATTCTCTACCTTATAGCCACAGAGAGGCTATGAAAGAAAAAGTGTCCACTGTGCATGGGTGCACTGCAAAAATGTTATATTTTACGGAGACTTTCGTACCAACCTAAAATGCATGGCATAACAATCTCTCTAATGCATGGAGAAAAGGCACTCCAATGCTTTACACAGCCTCTCCCCTTTCTCCGATTTATACAGAGTAGGAGTCCTGAGGTAGCTCACAGTAGAATCTCTAAATTTTTGGTAATATCACCAGTTATTACATCATTATACTGAACAAAGGTTTAGTCACACTATACAGGATTAATTTATTTCACAGCTCTTTAGTTAGCATGAAAGCAAAAATAATGAAGTTAATGACTTACATTAGACTAAAAGCTAGTGAATAAACATTTTGCACTAAATGATAAACTGCAAATCTAGGGATTAATTCCACCCTAAATTTACATGATCTGTCAAAGTACGTTTCAACAGCCTAACCCTATAAATTCTTCCAACAGTGCACCATACATGATACGACGAGTGGTTTAATTCTAGGATAGAAGCATTCTATCTTCCTTCTACCAAAGTACACGGGATTAGTTAAACCCCACATAATCTGGCCCAGGACTCCATCTCTTACCTATTTTTCCAAAACATGGAGTTTAATATTAACATTAAGCATACATACAAAGAGCAGACTATGACTAAATTAGGGTATAGATATATGGATACAGATATGGCAAGCAAAAAAAAAAATTTACCATTTGACCACATTAGACTTGCTCTAAAACTAAGAATTTATTGTAAACAATATTGGAAATATTTCTTTCTTTCTCTGAAAAAGACCTACAGCTTTTTAACTAAAGATATATGTGGCTCTTAGACATTACTTTCTACACTTATATTTGTAAGGAATTCCACACTGATCTTTATATAAAGCATACTCCATAGCCCCCTGCATTAGTTATATGCATGAAACATCTCCAGGTTCAGCTGTAGAAGAACAAATAAAAGACATCAACATTCAATAATATGAGGAAAATAATTCTCAAATAAAAAAGTGCTTAGAAAATTAAAAACCCAGGAAAAAGAAAAGGAGACTGTAAGCATTTTTTTTAAGAACAGGTTAATATTCTAAATTAGAACTTTAAACTTATCCAACCTTCATTTATTGCAAATTAATTACATTTCTATTTAATTTTATTTGTTCATGGGATTTCACAGAAGCACAGAATCATCAAGGTTGGAAAAGACATTTAAGATCATCAAGTCCAACCATCAACCCAACACCACCATGCCCACTAAACCATTTCCTGAAGTGTCACGTCCACACATTTTTTGAACAATTCCAGTGATGGTGACTCCACCACCTCCCTCGGTAGCCTGTTCCAATGTTTGACCAGTAAAGTCAAACTTCTCTCAGTGAAAAAATTTTTCCTAATATCTAGTCTAAACCTACCCCGGTGCAACTTGAGGCCATTTCCTCTCATCCTATCGCTGGTTACTTGGGAGAAGAGACCAACACCC